>NC_134358.1:916094-1022482 GCF_048569485.1 Anomaloglossus baeobatrachus | reverse complement strand
GGGTGAAGCTGGGGCATGTGATAAATGGCGCTGTAGTGATAGGGATGAAGCTGGGGCATGTGATAAATGGCGCTGTAGTGATAGGGTGAAGCTGGGGCATGTGATAAATGGCGCTGTAGTGATAGGGTGAAGCTGGGGCATGTGATAAATGGCGCTGTAGTGATAGGGTGAAGCTGGGGCATTGTGATAAATGGCGCTGTAGTGATAGGGTGAAGCTGGGGCATGTGATAAATGGCGCTGTAGTGATAGGGTGAAGCTGGGGCATGTGATAAATGGCGCTGTAGTGATAGGGTGAAGCTGGGGCATGTGATAAATGGCACTGTAGTGATAGGGTGAAGCTGGGGCATGTGATAAATGGCGCTGTAGTGATAGGGTGAAGCTGGGGCATGTGATAAATGGCGCTGTAGTGATAGGGTGAAGCTGGGGCATGTGATAAATGGCGCTGTAGTGATAGGGTGAAGCTGGGGCATGTGATAAATGGCGCTGTAGTGATAGGGTGAAGCTGGGGCATGTGATAAATGGCGCTGTAGTGATAGGGTGAAGCTGGGGCATGTGATAAATGGCGCTGTAGTGATAGGGTGAAGCTGGGGCATGTGATAAATGGCGCTGTAGTTATAGGGTGAAGCTGGGGCATGTGATAAATGGCGCTGTAGTGATAGGGTGAAGCTGGGGCATGTGATAAATGGCGCTGTAGTGATAGGGTGAAGCTGGGGCATGTGATAAATGGCGCTGTAGTGATAGGGTGAAGCTGGGGCATGTGATAAATGGCGCTGTAGTGATAGGGTGAAGCTGGGGCATGTGATAAATGGCGCTGTAGTGATAGGGTGAAGCTGGGGCATGTGATAAATGGCGCTGTAGTGATAGGGTGAAGCTGGGGCATGTGATAAATGGCGCTGTAGTGATAGGGTGAAGCTGGGGCATGTGATAAATGGCGCTGTAGTGATAGGGTGAAGCTGGGGCATGTTATAAATGGCGCTGTAGTGATAGGGTGAAGCTGGGGCATGTGATAAATGGCGCTGTAGTGATAGGGTGAAGCTGGGGCATGTGATAAATGGCGCTGTAGTGATAGGGTGAAGCTGGGGCATGTGATAAATGGCGCTGTAGTGATAGGGTGAAGCTGGGGCATGTGATAAATGGCGCTGTAGTGATAGGGTGAAGCTGGGGCATGTGATAAATGGCGCTGTAGTGATAGGGTGAAGCTGGGGCATGTGATAAATGGCGCTGTAGTGATAGGGTGAAGCTGGGGCATGTGATAAATGGCGCTGTAGTGATAGGGTGAAGCTGGGGCATGTGATAAATGGCGCTGTAGTGATAGGGTGAAGCTGGGGCATGTGATAAATGGCGCTGTAGTGATAGGGTGAAGCTGGGGCATGTGATAAATGGCGCTGTAGTGATAGGGTGAAGCTGGGGAATGTGATAAATGGCGCTGTAGTGATAGGGGGAAGCTGGGGCATGTGATAAATGGCGCTGTAGTGATAGGGTGAAGCTGGGGCATGTGATAAATGGCGCTGTAGTGATAGGGTGAAGCTGGGGCATGTGATAAATGGCGCTGTAGTGATAGGGTGAAGCTGGGGCATGTGATAAATGGCACTGTAGTGATAGGGTGAAGCTGGGGCATGTGATAAATGGCGCTGTAGTGATAGGGTGAAGCTGGGGCATGTGATAAATGGCGCTGTAGTGATAGGGGTGAAGCTGGGGCATGTGATAAATGGCGCTGTAGTGATAGGGTGAAGCTGGGGCATGTGATAAATGGCGCTGTAGTGATAGGGTGAAGCTGGGGCATGTGATAAATGGCGCTGTAGTGATAGGGTGAAGCTGGGGCATGTGATAAATGGCGCTGTAGTGATAGGGTGAAGCTGGGGCATGTGATAAATGGCGCTGTAGTGATAGGGTGAAGCTGGGGCATGTGATAAATGGCGCTGTAGTGATAGGGTGAAGCTGGGGCATGTGATAAATGGAGCTGTAGTGATAGGGTGAAGCTGGGGCATGTGATAAATGGCGCTGTAGTGATAGGGTGAAGCTGGAGCATGTGATAAATGGCACTGTAGTTATAGGGTGAAGCTGGGGCATGTGATAAATGGCACTGTAGTGATAGGGTGAAGCTGGGGCATGTGATAAATGGCACTGTAGTGATAGGGATGAAGCTGGGGCATGTGATAAATGGCGCTGTAGTGATAGGGTGAAGCTGGGGCATGTGATAAATGGCGCTATAGTGATAGGGTGAAGCTGGGGCATGTGATAAATGGCGCTGTAGTGATAGGGTGAAGCTGGGGCATGTGATAAATGGCGCTGTAGTGATAGGGGGAAGCTGGGGCATGTGATAAATGGCGCTGTAGTGATAGGGTGAAGCTGGGGCATGTGATAAATGGCGCTGTAGTGATAGGGTGAAGCTGGGGCATGTGATAAATGGCGCTGTAGTGATAGGGTGAAGCTGGTGCATGTGATAAATGGCGCTGTAGTGATAGGATGAAGCTGGGGCATGTGATAAATGGCGCTGTAGTAATAGGGGTGAAGCTGGGGCATGTGATAAATGGCGCTGTAGTGATAGGGTGAAGCTGGGGCATGTGATAAATGGCGCTGTAGTGATAGGGATGAAGCTGGGGCATGTGATAAATGGCGCTGTAGTGATAGGGTGAAGCTGGGGCATGTGATAAATGGCGCTGTAGTGATAGGGTGAAGCTGGGGCATGTGATAAATGGCGCTGTAGTGATAGGGTGAAGCTGGGGCATGTGATAAATGGCGCTGTAGTGATAGGGTGAAGCTGGGGCATGTGATAAATGGCACTGTAGTGATAGGGTGAAGCTGGGGCATGTGATAAATGGCGCTGTAGTGATAGGGTGAAGCTGGGGCATGTGATAAATGGCGCTGTAGTGATAGGGTGAAGCTGGGGCATGTGATAAATGGCACTGTAGTGATAGGGTGAAGCTGGGGCATGTGATAAATGGCGCTGTAGTGATAGGGTGAAGCTGGGGCATGTGATAAATGGCGCTGTAGTGATAGGGTGAAGCTGGGGCATGTGATAAATGGCGCTGTAGTGATAGGGTGAAGCTGGGGCATGTGATAAATGGCGCTGTAGTGATAGGGATGAAGCTGGGGCATGTGATAAATGGCGCTGTAGTGATAGGGTGAAGCTGGGGCATGTGATAAATGGCGCTGTAGTGATAGGGTGAAGCTGGGGCATGTGATAAATGGCGCTGTAGTGATAGGGTGAAGCTGGGGCATGTGATAAATGGCGCTGTAGTGATAGGGTGAAGCTGGGGCATGTGATAAATGGCGCTGTAGTGATAGGGGGAAGCTGGGGCATGTGATAAATGGCGCTGTAGTGATAGGGTGAAGCTGGGGCATGTGATAAATGGCGCTGTAGTGATAGGGTGAAGCTGGGGCATGTGATAAATGGCGCTGTAGTGATAGGGTGAAGCTGGGGCATGTGATAAATGGCGCTGTAGTGATAGGGTGAAGCTGGGGCATGTGATAAATGGCGCTGTAGTGATAGGGTGAAGCTGGGGCATGTGATAAATGGCGCTGTAGTGATAGGGTGAAGCTGGGGCATGTGATAAATGGCGCTGTAGTGATAGGGATAAAGCTGGGGCATGTGATAAATGGCGCTGTAGTGATAGGGTGAAGCTGGGGCATGTGATAAATGGCGCTGTAGTGATGATAGGATGAAGCTGGGGCATGTGATAAATGGCGCTGTAGTGATAGGGTGAAGCTGGGGCATGTGATAAATGGCGCTGTAGTGATAGGGTGAAGCTGGGGCATGTGATAAATGGCGCTGTAGTGATAGGGTGAAGCTGGGGCATGTGATAAATGGCACTGTAGTGATAGGGTGAAGCTGGGGCATGTGATAAATGGCGCTGTAGTGATAGGGTGAAGCTGGGGCATGTGATAAATGGCGCTGTAGTGATAGGGTGAAGCTGGGGCATGTGATAAATGGCGCTGCAGTGATAGGGTGAAGCTGGGGCATGTGATAAATGGCGCTGTAGTGATAGGGTGAAGCTGGGGCATGTGATAAATGGCGCTGTAGTGATAGGGTGAAGCTGGGGCATGTGATAAATGGCGCTGTAGTGATAGGGTGAAGCTGGGGCATGTGATAAATGGCGCTGTAGTGATAGGGGTGAAGCTGGGGCATGTGATAAATGGCGCTGTAGTGATAGGGTGAAGCTGGGGCATGTGATAAATGGCGCTGTAGTGATAGGGTGAAGCTGGGGCATGTGATAAATGGCGCTGTAGTGATAGGGTGAAGCTGGGGCATGTGATAAATGGCGCTGTAGTGATAGGGTGAAGCTGGGGCATGTGATAAATGGCGCTGTAGTGATAGGATGAAGCTGGGGCATGTGATAAATGGCACTGTAGTGATAGGGTGAAGCTGGGGCATGTGATAAATGGCGCTGTAGTGATAGGGTGAAGCTGGGGCATGTGATAAATGGCGCTGTAGTGATAGGGTGAAGCTGGGGCATGTGATAAATGGCGCTGTAGTGATAGGGTGAAGCTGGGGCATGTGATAAATGGCGCTGTAGTGATAGGGTGAAGCTGGGCATGTTATAAATGGCGCTGTAGTGATAGGGTGAAGCTGGGGCATGTGATAAATGGCGCTATAGTGATAGGGTGAAGCTGGGGCATGTGATAAATGGCGCTGTAGTGATAGGGTGAAGCTGGGGCATGTGATAAATGGCGCTGTAGTGATAGGGTGAAGCTGGGGAATGTGATAAATGGCGCTGTAGTGATAGGGGGAAGCTGGGGCATGTGATAAATGGCGCTGTAGTGATAGGGTGAAGCTGGGGCATGTGATAAATGGCGCTGTAGTGATAGGGTGAAGCTGGGGCATGTGATAAATGGCGCTGTAGTGATAGGGGTGAAGCTGGGGCATGTGATAAATGGCGCTGTAGTGATAGGGTGAAGCTGGGGCATGTGATAAATGGCGCTGTAGTGATAGGGTGAAGCTGGGGCATGTGATAAATGGCGCTGTAGTGATAGGGTGAAGCTGGGGCATGTGATAAATGGCGCTGTAGTGATAGGGTGAAGCTGGGGCATGTGATAAATGGCGCTGTAGTGATAGGGTGAAGCTGGGGCATGTGATAAATGGCGCTGTAGTGATAGGGTGAAGCTGGGGCATGTGATAAATGGCACTGTAGTTATAGGGTGAAGCTGGGGCATGTGATAAATGGCACTGTAGTGATAGGGGTGAAGCTGGGGCATGTGATAAATGGCACTGTAGTGATAGGGTGAAGCTGGGGCATGTGATAAATGGCACTGTAGTGATAGGGATGAAGCTGGGGCATGTGATAAATGGCGCTGTAGTGATAGGGTGAAGCTGGGGCATGTGATAAATGGCGCTGTAGTGATAGGGTGAAGCTGGGGCATGTGATAAATGGCGCTGTAGTGATAGGGTGAAGCTGGGGCATGTGATAAATGGCGCTGTAGTGATAGGGGGAAGCTGGGGCATGTGATAAATGGCGCTGTAGTGATAGGGTGAAGCTGGGGCATGTGATAAATGGCGCTGTAGTGATAGGGTGAAGCTGGGGCATGTGATAAATGGCGCTGTAGTGATAGGGTGAAGCTGGGGCATGTGATAAATGGCGCTGTAGTGATAGGGATGAAGCTGGGGCATGTGATAAATGGCGCTGTAGTGATAGGGGTGAAGCTGGGGCATGTGATAAATGGCGCTGTAGTGATAGGGTGAAGCTGGGGCATGTGATAAATGGCGCTGTAGTGATAGGGTGAAGCTGGGGCATGTGATAAATGGCGCTGTAGTGATAGGGATGAAGCTGGGGCATGTGATAAATGGCGCTGTAGTGATAGGGTGAAGCTGGGGCATGTGATAAATGGCGCTGTAGTGATAGGGTGAAGCTGGGGCATGTGATAAATGGCGCTGTAGTGATAGGGTGAAGCTAGGGCATGTGATAAATGGCGCTGTAGTGATAGGGTGAAGCTGGGGCATGTGATAAATGGCGCTGTAGTGATAGGGTGAAGCTGGGGCATGTGATAAATGGCGCTGTAGTGATAGGGTGAAGCTGGGGCATGTGATAAATGGCACTGTAGTGATAGGGTGAAGCTGGGGCATGTGATAAATGGCGCTGTAGTGATAGGGTGAAGCTGGGGCATGTGATAAATGGCGCTGTAGTGATAGGGTGAAGCTGGGGCATGTGATAAATGGCGCTGTAGTGATAGGGATGAAGCTGGGGCATGTGATAAATGGCGCTGTAGTGATAGGGTGAAGCTGGGGCATGTGATAAATGGCGCTGTAGTGATGATAGGATGAAGCTGGGGCATGTGATAAATGGCGCTGTAGTGATAGGGTGAAGCTGGGGCATGTGATAAATGGCGCTGTAGTGATAGGGTGAAGCTGGGGCATGTGATAAATGGCGCTGTAGTGATAGGGTGAAGCTGGGGCATGTGATAAATGGCGCTGTAGTGATAGGGTGAAGCTGGGGCATGTGATAAATGGCACTGTAGTGATAGGGTGAAGCTGGGGCATGTGATAAATGGCGCTGCAGTGATAGGGTGAAGCTGGGGCATGTGATAAATGGCGCTGTAGTGATAGGGTGAAGCTGGGGCATGTGATAAATGGCGCTGTAGTGATAGGGTGAAGCTGGGGCATGTGATAAATGGCGCTGTAGTGATAGGGTGAAGCTGGGGCATGTGATAAATGGCGCTGTAGTGATAGGGGTGAAGCTGGTGCATGTGATAAATGGCGCTGTAGTGATAGGGTGAAGCTGGGGCATGTGATAAATGGCGCTGTAGTGATAGGGTGAAGCTGGGGCATGTGATAAATGGCGCTGTAGTGATAGGGTGAAGCTGGGGCATGTGATAAATGGCGCTGTAGTGATAGGGTGAAGCTGGGGCATGTGATAAATGGCGCTGTAGTGATAGGGTGAAGCTGGGGCATGTGATAAATGGCGCTGTAGTGATAGGGTGAAGCTGGGGCATGTGATAAATGGCACTGTAGTGATAGGGTGAAGCTGGGGCATGTGATAAATGGCGCTGTAGTGATAGGGTGAAGCTGGGGCATGTGATAAATGGCGCTGTAGTGATAGGGTGAAGCTGGGGCATGTGATAAATGGCGCTGTAGTGATAGGGTGAAGCTGGGGCATGTGATAAATGGCGCTGTAGTGATAGGGTGAAGCTGGGGCATGTGATAAATGGCGCTGTAGTGATAGGGTGAAGCTGGGGCATGTGATAAATGGCGCTGCAGTGATAGGGTGAAGCTGGGGCATGTGATAAATGGCGCTGCAGTGATAGGGTGAAGCTGGGGCATGTGATAAATGGCACTGTAGTGATAGGGTGAAGCTGGGGCATGTGATAAATGGCACTGTAGTGATAGGGATGAAGCTGAGGCATGTGATAAATGGCGCTGTAGTGATAGGGTGAAGCTGGGGCATGTGATAAATGGCGCTGTAGTGATAGGGGTGAAGCTGGGGCATGTGATAAATGGCGCTGTAGTGATAGGGTGAAGCTGGGGCATGTGATAAATGGCGCTGTAGTGATAGGGTGAAGCTGGGGCATGTGATAAATGGCGCTGTAGTGATAGGGTGAAGCTGGGGCATGTGATAAATGGCGCTGTAGTGATAGGGTGAAGCTGGGGCATGTGATAAATGGCGCTGTAGTGATAGGGGTGAAGCTGGGGCATGTGATAAATGGCGCTGTAGTGATAGGGTGAAGCTGGGGCATGTGATAAATGGCGCTGTAGTGATAGGGTGAAGCTGGGGCATGTGATAAATGGAGCTGTAGTGATAGGGTGAAGCTGGGGCATGTGATAAATGGCGCTGTAGTGATAGGGTGAAGCTAGGGCATGTGATAAATGGCGCTGTAGTGATAGGGTGAAGCTGGGGCATGTGATAAATGGCGCTGTAGTGATAGGGTGAAGCTGGGGCATGTGATAAATGGCGCTGTAGTGATAGGGTGAAGCTGGGGCTTGTGATAAATGGCGCTGTAGTGATAGGGTGAAGCTGGGGCATGTGATAAATGGCGCTGTAGTGATAGGGTGAAGCTGGGGCATGTGATAAATGGCGCTGTAGTGATAGGGTGAAGCTGGGGCATGTGATAAATGGCGCTGTAGTGATCGGGTGAAGCTGGGGCATGTGATAAATGGCGCTGTAGTGATAGGGTGAAGCTGGGGCATGTGCTAAATGGCGCTGTAGTGATAGGGTGAAGCTGGGGCATGTGCTAAATGGCGCTGTAGTGATCGGGTGAAGCTGGGGCATGTGATAAATGGCGCTGTTGTGATGATAGGGTGAAGCTGGGGCATGTGATAAATGGAGCTGTAGTGATAGGGTGAAGCTGGGGCATGTGATAAATGGAGCTGTAGTGATAGGGTGAAGCTGGGGCATGTGATAAATGGCGCTGTAGTGATGATAGGGTGAAGCTGGGGCATGTGATAAATGGCGCTGTAGTGATAGGGTGAAGCTGGGGCATGTGATAAATGGTGCTGTAGTGATAGGGTGAAGCTGGGGCATGTGATAAATGGCACTGTAGTGATAGGGTGAAGCTGGGGCATGTGATAAATGGCGCTGTAGTGATAGGGTGAAGTTGGGGCATGTGATAAATGGCGCTGTAGTGATAGGATGAAGCTGGGGCATGTGATAAATGGCACTGTAGTGATAGGGTGAAGCTGGGGCATGTGATAAATGGCGCTGTAGTGATAGGGTGAAGCTGGGGCATGTGATAAATGGCACTGTAGTGATAGGGTGAAGCTGGGGCATGTGATAAATGGCACTGTAGTTATAGGGTGAAGCTGGGGCATGTGATAAATGGCGCTGTAGTGATAGGGGGAAGCTGGGGCATGTGATAAATGGCGCTGTAGTGATAGGGTGAAGCTGGGGCATGTGATAAATGGCGCTGTAGTGATAGGGTGAAGCTGGGGCATGTGATAAATGGCGCTGTAGTGATAGGATGAAGCTGGGGCATGTGATAAATGGCGCTGTAGTGATAGGGTGAAGCTGGGGCATGTGATAAATGGCGCTGTAGTGATAGGGTGAAGCTGGGGCATGTGATAAATGGCGCTGTAGTGATAGGATGAAGCTGGGGCATGTGATAAATGGCGCTGTAGTGATAGGGTGAAGCTGGGGCATGTGATAAATGGCACTGTAGTGATAGGGATGAAGCTGGGGCATGTGTTAAATGGCGCTGTAGTGATAGGGTGAAGCTGGGGCATGTGATAAATGGCGCTGTAGTGATAGGGTGAAGCTGGGGCATGTGATAAATGGCGCTGTAGTGATAGGGATGAAGCTGGGGCATGTGATAAATGGCGCTGTAGTGATAGGGTGAAGCTGGGGCATGTGATAAATGGCACTGTAGTGATAGGGTGAAGCTGGGGCATGTGATAAATGGCGCTGTAGTGATAGGGTGAAGCTGGGGCATGTGATAAATGGCACTGTAGTGATAGGGTGAAGCTGGGGCATGTGATAAATGGCGCTGTAGTGATAGGGTGAAGCTGGGGCATGTGATAAATGGCGCTGTAGTGATAGGGTGAAGCTGGGGCATGTGATAAATGGCACTGTAGTGATAGGGTGAAGCTGGGGCATGTGATAAATGGCGCTGTAGTGATAGGGTGAAGCTGGGGCATGTGATAAATGGTGCTGTAGTGATAGGGTGAAGCTGGGGCATGTGATAAATGGCACTGTAGTGATAGGGTGAAGCTGGGGCATGTGATAAATGGCGCTGTAGTGATAGGGTGAAGCTGGGGCATGTGATAAATGGCGCTGTAGTGATCGGGTGAAGCTGGGGCATGTGATAAATGGCGCTGTAGTGATAGGGTGAAGCTGGGGCATGTGATAAATGGCGCTGTAGTGATAGGGTGAAGCTGGGGCATGTGATAAATGGCACTGTAGTGATAGGGTGAAGCTGGGGCATGTGATAAATGGCGCTGTAGTGATAGGGTGAAGCTGGGGCATGTGATAAATGGCACTGTAGTGATAGGGTGAAGCTGGGGCATGTGATAAATGGCGCTGTAGTGATAGGGTGAAGCTGGGGCATGTGATAAATGGCACTGTAGTGATAGGGTGAAGCTGGGGCATGTGATAAATGGCGCTGTAGTGATAGGGTGAAGCTGGGGCATGTGATAAATGGCGCTGTAGTGATAGGGTGAAGCTGGGGCATGTGATAAATGGCGCTGTAGTGATAGGGTGAAGCTGGGGCATGTGATAAATGGCGCTGTAGTGATAGGGTGAAGCTGGGGCATGTGATAAATGGCGCTGTAGTGATAGGGTGAAGCTGGGGCATGTGATAAATGGCGCTGTAGTGATAGGGTGAAGCTGGGGCATGTCATAAATGGCACTGTAGTGATAGGGATGAAGCTGGGGCATGTGTTAAATGGCGCTGTAGTGATAGGGTGAAGCTGGGGCATGTGATAAATGGCACTGTAGTGATAGGGTGAAGCTGGGGCATGTGATAAATGGCGCTGTAGTGATAGGGATGAAGCTGGGGCATGTGATAAATGGCGCTGTAGTGATAGGGTGAAGCTGGGGCATGTGATAAATGGCACTGTAGTGATAGGGTGAAGCTGGGGCATGTGATAAATGGCGCTGTAGTGATAGGGTGAAGCTGGGGCATGTGATAAATGGCGCTGTAGTGATAGGGTGAAGCTGGGGCATGTGATAAATGGCGCTGTAGTGATAGGGTGAAGCTGGGGCATGTGATAAATGGCGCTGTAGTGATAGGGTGAAGCTGGGGGCATGTGATAAATGGCGCTGTAGTGATAGGGTGAAGCTGGGGCATGTGATAAATGGCGCTGTAGTGATAGGGTGAAGCTGGGGCATGTGATAAATGGCGCTGTAGTGATAGGGTGAAGCTGGGGCATGTGATAAATGGCGCTGTAGTGATAGGGTGAAGCTGGGGCATGTGATAAATGGTGCTGTAGTGATAGGGTGAAGCTGGGGCATGTGATAAATGGCGCTGTAGTGATAGGGTGAAGCTGGGGCATGTGATTAATGGCGCTGTAGTGATAGGGTGAAGCTGGGGAATGTGATAAATGGCGCTGTAGTGATAGGGTGAAGCTGGGGCATGTGATTAATGGCGCTGTAGTGATAGGGTGAAGCTGGGGAATGTGATAAATGGCGCTGTAGTGATAGGGGGAAGCTGGGGCATGTGATAAATGGCACTGTAGTGATAGGGTGAAGCTGGGGCATGTGATAAATGGCGCTGTAGTGATAGGGTGAAGCTGGGGCATGTGATAAATGGCGCTGTAGTGATAGGGTGAAGCTGGGGCATGTGATAAATGGCACTGTAGTGATAGGGTGAAGCTGGGGCATGTGATAAATGGCGCTGTAGTGATAGGGTGAAGCTGGGGCATGTGATAAATGGCGCTGTAGTGATAGGGTGAAGCTGGGGCATGTGATAAATGGCGCTGTAGTGATAGGGTGAAGCTGGGGCATGTGATAAATGGCGCTGTAGTGATAGGGTGAAGCTGGGGCATGTGATTAATGGCGCTGTAGTGATAGGGTGAAGCTGGGGCATGTGATAAATGGCACTGTAGTGATAGGGTGAAGCTGGGGCATGTGATAAATGGCGCTGTAGTGATAGGGTGAAGCTGGGGCATGTGATAAATGGCGCTGTAGTGATAGGGTGAAGCTGGGGCATGTGATAAATGGCGCTGTAGTGATAGGGTGAAGCTGGGGCATGTGATAAATGGCGCTGTAGTGATAGGGTGAAGCTGGGGCATGTGATAAATGGCGCTGTAGTGATAGGGTGAAGCTGGGGCATGTGATAAATGGCGCTGTAGTGATAGGGTGAAGCTGGGGCATGTGATAAATGGCGCTGTAGTGATAGGGTGAAGCTGGGGCATGTGATAAATGGCGCTGTAGTGATAGGGTGAAGCTGGGGCATGTGATAAATGGCGCTGTAGTGATAGGGTGAAGCTGGGGCATGTGATAAATGGCGCTGTAGTGATAGGGTGAAGCTGGGGCATGTGATAAATGGCGCTGTAGTGATAGGGTGAAGCTGGGGCATGTGATAAATGGCGCTGTAGTGATAGGGTGAAGCTGGGGCATGTGATAAATGGCGCTGTAGTGATAGGGTGAAGCTGGGGCATGTGATAAATGGCGCTGTAGTGATAGGGTGAAGCTGGGGCATGTCATAAATGGCACTGTAGTGATAGGGATGAAGCTGGGGCATGTGTTAAATGGCGCTGTAGTGATAGGGTGAAGCTGGGGCATGTGATAAATGGCACTGTAGTGATAGGGTGAAGCTGGGGCATGTGATAAATGGCGCTGTAGTGATAGGGATGAAGCTGGGGCATGTGATAAATGGCGCTGTAGTGATAGGGTGAAGCTGGGGCATGTGATAAATGGCACTGTAGTGATAGGGTGAAGCTGGGGCATGTGATAAATGGCGCTGTAGTGATAGGGTGAAGCTGGGGCATGTGATAAATGGCGCTGTAGTGATAGGGTGAAGCTGGGGCATGTGATAAATGGCGCTGTAGTGATAGGGTGAAGCTGGGGCATGTGATAAATGGCGCTGTAGTGATAGGGTGAAGCTGGGGCATGTGATAAATGGCGCTGTAGTGATAGGGTGAAGCTGGGGCATGTGATAAATGGCGCTGTAGTGATAGGGTGAAGCTGGGGCATGTGATAAATGGCGCTGTAGTGATAGGGTGAAGCTGGGGCATGTGATAAATGGCGCTGTAGTGATAGGGTGAAGCTGGGGCATGTGATAAATGGTGCTGTAGTGATAGGGTGAAGCTGGGGCATGTGATAAATGGCGCTGTAGTGATAGGGTGAAGCTGGGGCATGTGATTAATGGCGCTGTAGTGATAGGGTGAAGCTGGGGAATGTGATAAATGGCGCTGTAGTGATAGGGTGAAGCTGGGGCATGTGATTAATGGCGCTGTAGTGATAGGGTGAAGCTGGGGAATGTGATAAATGGCGCTGTAGTGATAGGGGGAAGCTGGGGCATGTGATAAATGGCACTGTAGTGATAGGGTGAAGCTGGGGCATGTGATAAATGGCGCTGTAGTGATAGGGTGAAGCTGGGGCATGTGATAAATGGCGCTGTAGTGATAGGGTGAAGCTGGGGCATGTGATAAATGGCACTGTAGTGATAGGGTGAAGCTGGGGCATGTGATAAATGGCGCTGTAGTGATAGGGTGAAGCTGGGGCATGTGATAAATGGCGCTGTAGTGATAGGGTGAAGCTGGGGCATGTGATAAATGGCGCTGTAGTGATAGGGTGAAGCTGGGGCATGTGATAAATGGCGCTGTAGTGATAGGGTGAAGCTGGGGCATGTGATTAATGGCGCTGTAGTGATAGGGTGAAGCTGGGGCATGTGATAAATGGCACTGTAGTGATAGGGTGAAGCTGGGGCATGTGATAAATGGCGCTGTAGTGATAGGGTGAAGCTGGGGCATGTGATAAATGGCGCTGTAGTGATAGGGTGAAGCTGGGGCATGTGATAAATGGCGCTGTAGTGATAGGGTGAAGCTGGGGCATGTGATAAATGGCGCTGTAGTGATAGGGTGAAGCTGGGGCATGTGATAAATGGCGCTGTAGTGATAGGGTGAAGCTGGGGCATGTGATAAATGGCGCTGTAGTGATAGGGTGAAGCTGGGGCATGTGATAAATGGCGCTGTAGTGATAGGGTGAAGCTGGGGCATGTGATAAATGGCGCTGTAGTGATAGGGTGAAGCTGGGGCATGTGATAAATGGCGCTGTAGTGATAGGGTGAAGCTGGGGCATGTGATAAATGGCGCTGTAGTGATAGGGTGAAGCTGGGGCATGTGATAAATGGCGCTGTAGTGATAGGGTGAAGCTGGGGCATGTGATAAATGGCGCTGTAGTGATAGGGTGAAGCTGGGGCATGTGATAAATGGCGCTGTAGTGATAGGGTGAAGCTGGGGCATGTGATAAATGGCGCTGTAGTGATAGGGTGAAGCTGGGGCATGCGGTCCCTGCCTGCCTCTGCGGTGACAGGTCATCTGATGGAGCAGACATGGAGTCTGGACACTTAACACTTAGCTGACCGTTATTGGAAAGGAAAACTCGGTGTAATTACTAAAGAGGTGCGAGTCATTGCAAGGTGACGACCCCTGCCTGGAGGTCAGACAGTGGCTGTATATAAGGGTGGAGTGTCATCCATGCCATATGTATATGATCCCGTGCATATAGCCATGATCATTCAATATATTCACATCTGTAGGTGAAATTGCCACATTGTGGAAGCTGGAAGCCCTCAGGAGCGCAATATCCGAGAATTAGGCATCTATCATATTCATGTGTGGCAGGTGTAGGATGCGTGAAGGGTGGTCGGTAAGATGACGGCCATATTGTTCCTCTAGAAGGTTCTTTATGTCAGGGCGCACAACTATGAGGAATAGTGTCATGAAAACCTTTAAGGTCCCTTATACCCAAACCAGGGCTGGCACCGAGATGAGTGTGGCTATGGCGACCTTACCTGATCGGCTCACGATCCGTGGAACGGGAGTAACTGGAGGGAAAAATGTGCAGAGAAAGACATTCCTTTGTTCTTTTAGGTAAAAAGTAGCCATGAACCCAGATTTCAGGAGCAACGTTAATACTAGAAATATGAAAATCATATTGTTGAGATCCTGGTGGACGCAAAGCACCGTCTTACCTCGCTGGGCGATCGCTGGTATCCCAAAAAATGGATATTGACTAATAAAATCATGCTAGATATGTCGTTGATATCTATGCATCATAATAGTCAGCAGACCATTTTGGCAGTCTCAGTTCTGGAGGACACACAAGCTGTGGTGCTGCCCGAGTCTACTGGAGACCCTCCCTCCCTAAATTCGGATGTCACATCTATGGCACGAGTTTAGTAAGTTTCATGGTAATACCTTTTATTTTATGTAACTGTCTACACTGTATTTGTATTGTTTCCCTTTTGTAACATCTTGTATATTTCATAAACACTGCCTATTCTATGGATTAAATATATAAAATGTAATAGCTTTGTTGCTCTTGCTCTATATACGATCCCAAAGAGCCTTATACTATCTGAAACGGGTGTCCAATCTTCCCATAAAGGTTAGTGGTGGCAGATTATTTTTGCGTACCAGCAAGGGTACCGAGGTGGATATATATATTTATTTATTTATTTATTTTTATTTATTATTATTTATTTATAGAGCACCATTGATTCCATGGTGCTGTACATGAGAAGGGGGTTACATACAAAATACATATACAAGTTACAGTAGACAGACTAGTACAGAGGGAAGAGGGCCCTACTCTTGCGGGCTTACATTCTATAGGATTATGGGGAGGAGACAATAGGTGGGGTGTAGGTCGGGCGGCAGCTCCGCACGGTGGTCGGGCGGCAGCTCCGCACGGTGGTCGGGCGGCAGCGAGTTCATTGTAGATTGTAGGCATTTCTGAACAGATGAGTTTTCAGGGTCCGTTTGAAGTTTGCAAGGGTAGGGGATAGTCTGACGTGTTGGGGCAGCGAGTTCCAGGAGACTGGGGATACTCGGGAGAAGTCTTGGAGTCGGTTGCGTGAGGAGCGAATGAGAGAGGAGGAGAGAAGGAGATCTTGGGAGGACCGGAGGTGACATGTTGGAGTGTAGTGGGAGAGTAGTTCGGAGATGTACGGAGGGGAAAGATTATGCACAGCTTTGTAGGTCAGTGTTAGTAGTTTGAATTGGATACGGTGGAAGATTGGAAGCCAGTGGAGGGACATGCAGAGAGGAGAAGCGGGGTGCTATTGAGGAGAGAGGTGGATCAGTCGAGCAGCAGAGTTAAGGATGGACTGGAGAGGGGCGAGCATGTTGGCAGGGAGGCCACAGAGGAGGATGTTACAGTAGTCGATATATATATATATATATATATATATATATATATATATATATATATATATATTCCATTAGCAGAAATCGGTGATATATACTTTACCCTTGCTGTGAGACCTTCAATAATTTGCACAAGAGCAGCCTCATTTCCTTATTGTCAGGCAGTTCCGAAATTGATCTGACAATAATGGGGCGCTAGAGAGCAGTCTGATCATGACAAATTGGTGGCAGCGGTGGGATCTTGTGTGACCCCCCCGACTGTTCATGACAAATAGGAGCAGTGGGCTGTATGGCATGTTCAACAGCAAGGAATAGTTGAGGTTGATTTGCAGGGAGCCATCATTACTTTGTTGCAGCAGTTGCTTTTTCAGACAAGCACCTTATTATTGCCGAGCTCAGTGTGCGGACAGGAGCTTGGTACAGCAGAATCATATTGGCCAGCAGGCACCTTGACACAGCAGAGCTGAGGGGGCAGACTGTACCTTGGAGCACTGCAGCCAGGTTCAGACAGGCAGCTGGATATGGCACATAACAGAGGGTGACAGCTGATGGCAGCAGATTACTTACTACCTGCATACTCAGGCTTCATGCAACCACCTGAGCCGGCCATTAAAGACCTAATAGTGCATCATTTGAGGTGATCTGTTGGAAGCCATTGTTATCTGACACACACAAAAACAAAGAAAGTGCGACGGCTGCAGGGGATGTGTGGATGGCAGCTGGAGCCAAGATACACGAGTAACACAAGTAAACACATGTTCACAGGATCCCGGTAAAAGTGGGAGCAGTTCTGTTCTTTGGATAAACCATGTTTGAGAGACAAATGCCAGTTGTCATCTCATTACTGTGTCCTTTCATTCACCATGGCGCCATCTGTCACTTACACCGCTCTCCGACCCTTCTCCTTTCTATTCAGCTCAATCTCTACAATGTTATTTTTGCTATGAAGCCACTGAAGTGCAGAGCTGCAACCAAGTGAAGGATTGCTCAGAAGACGCCAAAGGATGCAAGACGGTCACCCTGAGCCCGAACTCCGGTGAGTCCACGGTGAAATGCAGCCTTCCTCCTCCTGTGCAGTCACTGTGTGCAGTCTCTTCCTCCTGTGTGGACACTGTGTGCAGTCACTGTTTGTGATCTTTCTCCTGTGCGGTGTCCGTGCACAGTGTCTTACTCCTGCATAAATCTGCATGCAGTGAGCTCCCTCTAGTGGTAGCTATATAAATCTGTATATTGTGAGCTCCCTCTAGTGATTGCTGTATAAATCTGTATGTAGTGAGCTCCCTCTAGTGGTGGCTGTATAAATCTGTATGTAGGGAGCTCCCTCTAGTGGTGGCTGTATAAATCTGTATGTAGTGAGCTCCCTCTAGTGGTGGCTGTATAAATCTGTATGTAGTGAGCTCCCTCTAGTGGTGGCTGTATAAATCTGTATATTGTGAGCTCCCTCTAGTGGTGGCTGTATAAATCTGTATGTAGTGAGCTCTCTCTAGTGGTGGCTGTATAAATCTGTATGTAGTGAGCTCCCTCTAGTGGTGTCTGTATAAATCTGTATGTAGTGAGCTCCCTCTAGTGGTGACTGTATAAATCTGTATGTAGTGAGCTCCCTCTAGTGGTGACTGTATAAATATGTATGTAGTGACATCCCCCTATTGGTGACTGTATAAATCTCTATGTTGTGAGCTCCCTCTAGTGGTGGCTGTATAAATCTGTATATAGTGAGCTCCTTTTAGTGGTGTCTGCATAAATCTGTATGTATTGACCTCCCTCTAGTGGCGGCTGTATATATCTGTATGTAGTGAGCTCCCTCTAGTGGTGGCTGTATAAATCTGTATATAGTCAGCTCCATCTAGTGGTGGCTGTATAAATCTGTATGTAGTGAGCTCCCTCTAGTGGTGGCTGTATATATCTGTATGTAGTGAGCTCCCTCTAGTGGTGGCTGTATAAATCTGTATGTAGTGAGCTCTCTCTACTGGTGTCTGTATAAATCTGTATGTAGTGAGCTCCCTCTAGTGGCGGCTGTATAAATCTGTATGTAGTGAGCTCCTTTTAGTGGTGTCTGCATAAATCTGTATGTATTGACCTCCCTCTAGTGGTGGCTGTATAAATCTGTATGTAGTGAGCTCCCTCTAGTGGTGACTGTATAAATCTCTATGTAGTGAGCTCCCTCTAGTGGTGGCTGTATAAATCTGTATGTAGTGAGCTCCCTCTAGTGGTGGCTGTAGAAATCTCTATATAGTGAGCTCCCTCTAGTGGTGACTGCATAAATCTGTATGTAGTGAGCTCCCTCTAGTGGTGGCTGTATAAATCTGTATGTAGTGAGCTCCTTTTAGTGGTGTCTGCATAAATCTGTATGTATTGACCTCCCTCTAGTGGTGGCTGTATAAATCTGTATGTAGTGAGCTCCCTCTAGTGGTGACTGTATAAATCTCTATGTAGTGAGCTCCCTCTAGTGGTGGCTGTATAAATCTGTATGTAGTGAGCTCCCTCTAGTGGTGGCTGTAGAAATCTCTATATAGTGAGCTCCCTCTAGTGGTGACTGCATAAATCTGTATGTAGTGAGCTCCCTCTAGTGGTGGCTGTATAAATCTGTATGTAGTGAGCTCCCTCTAGTGGTGGCGGTATAAATCTATATGTAGTGAGCTCCCTTGTTACGAGGGGACCGGCAGATTAGGACCAGGGGTATATATCCCAATTGCCAGTCGGGGCCCACCGTGCTACAGATGGTAATGGAGCTGCTGGCACCCTGTGGGTTAGGCGGAGACTATAGAGCTGGATGGCTCTGAGATAACTCAAGAAACCGTTCACGTGTGTAGGGACATGTCAGACCGGACGACAACCCAGTTAGCGTTTCGGTGGAGCGGGCGCTACTCCGACCACGTGTGTAACAACACGTCAGGCCGGATGGTAACTAGTTAGCATTGACCGAGAAGACCGCTGCGACAGCGCCCTGTCGGCCACGTGTGTAAGACACGTCAGGCCGAGCGGTCCTCCGATTAGCGTTTCTGGCCACCACTCGACTGGCCACGTGTGTAAAGGGCACGTCAGAGCAGGTAGTCACACCAGTAGCATTTGACTGGGAAGCCGAGGAGGATAATACGGTTCACACACCCAATCCAGGAACACCCTGTTAACTTCACAGGGGTTCTGGGGTGCGCTGTCCGTGCGTGTAGAGGGCACAACCAGACAGGTGGCGCATCAGGTACACTGTCCATGTGCGTAGAGGGCACTCTCGGACAGGTGACGCAACAGGTATTCTGTCCGTGTGCGTAGGAGGCACAACTGGACAGGTGACGCAGCAGCCGCAGCCCAGTAAACGCCACTGGACTGCTCTAGCACAACAGGAACGGTAGCAAGGAAGCACGGCGCCTGACCCTCATGTGCTGAGCCATGAATCTTGGCGTGACAGGCACCGTTCGCCTAGCCCTACCTACCGCTTCCAACAAGGCTTATGCCACCAAGAACTCTAAACGAAGACTGCGCACCTCCATGTTGTCTCCAGCCCCTTTTATAACCTGGGTCCGCCCCAAACCCAGGGTGGAACCACCAAGGTCCAATAGCAGAGTGCCATGTCATCAGTGACGTCACGTGCGACCTATCCGGAACCACCACGTCATTGATGACGTCATGGCAGCCACGCCCCAAACACCTCACCAGTCATCGTCTGACGACCAATGGTGAGGTGCTAGATCATAGGGGCGGGCCTCTGCGAGCCAGTCCGGAGTTGCCACGTCATCAGGACACCTGGCACCCTCTGCCCTATCAGGGCCTGCCACCTCACGGACATGCTCAGTGAGGTCCTTACCGGACCTAGCCTCTGATGCATCAAGTGCCTGAGCATGCTCAGTAGCCTGAGCAACAGGCTCAGAAAGCAGACTATCAGTTTGAGCATGCTCAGTAGGCACATCCCAGAACTTAGACACAGCACAAAGTCCAAGTACCTGTGCAAAGAGGCTGTTAGGGTTAATTGTGGGAGCATGCTCAGTAGCCTGAACTGAGGTCTTGATCTCAGACATAACATGCTCACTAGGCAAAACACCGGGCTTAGACTCTGGCTGGGGTAAATCGGCGCACGCATGCGCACTAGCCGCCTCTCCACAGTTAGACGTGGTGGAAGGAACAGCCAACTGGATGACCCGAGGCACGGCCAAGAACGGCAGCCGGCGCCTGGGCGCAACAGGAACCGCAGCAGGCTGCTTGCGGCTATGGTGGCGCCGGTTCGTAACATCCCTCTAGTGGTGTCTGCATAAATCTGTATGTATTGAGCTCCCTCTAGTGGTGTCTGTATAAATCTGTCTGTAGTGAGCTCCCCCTAGTGGTGTCTGCATAAATCTGTATGTATTGAGCTCCCTCTAGTGGTGGCTGTATAAATCTGTATGTAGTGACATCCCCCTAGTGGTGACTGTATAAATCTCTATGTAGTGAGCTCCCTCTAGTGGTGGCTGTATAAATCTGTATATGGTGAGCTCCCCCTAGTGGTGTCTGCATAAATCTGTATGTAGTGAGCTCCCTCTAGTGGTGGCTGTATAAATCTGTATGTAGTGAGCTCCTTCTAGTGGTGTCTGCATAAATCTGTATGTATTGACCTCCCTCTAGTGGTGGCTGTATAAATCTGTATGTAGTGACATCCCCCTAGTGGTGACTGTATAAATCTCTATGTAGTGAGCTCCCTCTAGTGGTGGCTGTATAAATCGGTATGTAGTGAGCTCCCCCTAGTGGTGTCTGCATAAATCTGTATGTAGTGAGCTCCCTCTAGTGGTGGCTGTATATATCTGTATATAGTGAGCTTCCTCTAGTGGTGGATGTATAAATCTGTATGTAGTGAGCTCCCCCTAGTGTTGGCTGTATAAATCTGTACGTAGTGAGCTCCCTCTAGTGGTGGCTGTATATATCTGTACGTAGTGAGCTCCCTCTAGTGGTGGCTGTATAAATCTGTATGTAGTGAGCTCCTCCTAGTGGTGGCTGTATAAATCTGTATGTAGTGAGCTCCCTCTAGTGGTGGCTGTACAAATCTGTATATAGTGAGCTCCTCCTAGTGGTGGCTGTATAAATCTGTATGTAGTGAGCTCCCTCTAGTGGTGACAGTATAAATCTGTATGTAGTGAGCTCCCTCTAGTGGTGGCTGTATACATCTGTATGTACTGAGCTCCCTCTAGTGGTGGCTGTATAGATCTGTATGTAGTGAGCTCCCTCTAGTGGTGGATGTATAAATCTGTAGGTAGTGAGCTCCCTCTAGTGGTGGCTGTATAAATCTGTATGTAGTGAGCTCCCTCTAGTGGTGACTGTATAAATCTGTATGTAGTCAGCTTCCTCTAGTGGTGGATGTATATATCTGTATGTAGTGAGCTCCCTCTAGTGGTGGCTGTATAAATCTGTATGTAGTGAGCTTCCTCTAGTGGTGGATGTATAAATCTGTAGGTAGTGAGCTCCCTCTAGTGGTGGCTGTATAAATCTGTATGTAGTGAGCTCCCTCTAGTGGTGGCTGTATAAATCTGTATGTAGTGAGCTCCCTCTAGTGGTGGCTGTATAAATCTGTATGTAGTGAGCTCCCTCTAGTGGTGGCTGTATAAATCTGTATGTAGTGAGCTCCCTTTAGTGGTGGCTGTATAAATCTGTATGTAGTGAGCTCCCTCTAGTGGTGACTGTATAGATCTGTATGTAGTGAGCTCTCTCTAGTGGTGGCTGTATAAATTTGTATGTAGTGAGCTCCCTCTAGTGGTGGCTGTATAAATCTGTATGTAGTGAGCTCCCTCTAGTGGTGGCTGTATAAATCTGTATGTAGTGAGCTCCCGCTAGTGGTGGCTGTATAAATCTGTATGTAGTGAGCTCCCTCTAGTGGTGGCTGTATAAATCTGTATGTAGTGAGCTCCCTCTAGTGGTGGCTGTATAAATCTGTATGTAGTGAGCTCCCTCTAGTGGTGACTGTATAAATCTGTATGTAGTGAGCTTCCTCTAGTGGTGGATGTATATATCTGTATGTAGTGAGCTGCCTCTAGTGGTGGCTGTATAAATTTGTATGTAGTGAGCTCCCTCTAGTGGTGGCTGTATAAATCTGTATGTAGTGAGCTCCCTCTAGTGGTGGCTGTATAAATCTGTATGTAGTGAGCTCTCTCTAGTGGTGACTGTATAAATCTGTATGTAGTGAGCTCTCTCTAGTGGTGGCTGTATAAATCTGTATGTAGTCAGCTCCCTCTAGTGGTGGCTGTATAAATCTGTATGTAGTGAGCTCCCTCTAGTGGTGGCTGTATAAATCTGTATGTAGTGAGCTCTCTCTAGTGGTGACTGTATAAATCTGTATGTAGTGAGCTCCCTCTAGTGGTGGCTGTATAAATCTGTATGTAGTGAGCTCTCTCTAGTGGTGACTGTATATATCTGTATGTAGTGAGCTCACTCTAGTGGTGGCTGTATAAATCTGTATGTAGTGAACTCTCTCTAGTGGTGGCTGTATAAATCTGTATGTAGTGAGCTCCCTCTAGTGGTGGCTGTATAAATCTGTATGTAGTCAGCTCCCTCTAGTGGTGGCTGTATATATCTGTATGTAGTGAGCTCTCTCTAGTGGTGGCTGTATAAATCTGTATGTAGTGAGCTCTCTCTAGTGGTGACTGTATAAATCTGTATGTAGTGAGCTCTCTCTAGTGGTGGCTGTATAAATCTGTATGTAGTCAGCTCCCTCTAGTGGTGGCTGTATAAATCTGTATGTAGTGAGCTCCCTCTAGTGGTGGCTGTATAAATCTGTATGTAGTGAGCTCTCTCTAGTGGTGACTGTATAAATCTGTATATATTGAGCTCCCTCTAGTGGTGGCTGTATAAATCTGTATGTAGTGAGCTCCCTCTAGTGGTGGCTGTATAATCTGTATGTAGTGAGCTCCCTCTAGTGGTGGCTGTATAAATCTGTATGTAGTGAGCTCCCTCTAGTGGTGACTGTATGAATCTGTATGTAGTGAGCTTCCTCTAGTGGTGGCTGTATAAATCTGTATGTAGTGAGCTCTCTCTAGTGGTGACTGTATATATCTGTATGTAGTGAGCTCCCTCTAGTGGTGGCTGTATAAATCTGTATGTAGTGAGCTCCCTCTAGTGGTGGCTGTATAATCTGTATGTAGTGAGCTCCCTCTAGTGGTGGTTGTATAAATCTGTATGTAGTGAGCTCCCTCTAGTGGTGGCTGTATAAATCTGTATATAGTGAGCTCTCTCTAGTGGTGACTGTATATATCTGTATGTAGTGAGCTCTCTCTAGTGGTGGCTGTATAAATCTGTATGTAATGAGCTCCCTCTAGTGGTGGCTGTATAAATCTGTATGTAATGAGCTCCCTCTAGTGGTGGCTGTATAAATCTGTATGTAGTGAGCTCTCTCTAGTGGTGACTGTATATATCTGTATGTAGTGAGCTCTCTCTAGTGGTGGCTGTATAAATCTGTATGTAATGAGCTCCCTCTAGTGGTGGCTGTATAAATCTGTATGTAATGAGCTCCCTCTAGTGGTGGCTGTATAAATCTGTATGTAGTGAGCTCTCTCTAGTGGTGACTGTATATATCTGTATGTAGTGAGCTCCCTCTAGTGGTGGATTTATAAATCTGTATGTAGTGAGCTCCCTCTAGTGGTGGATTTATAAATCTGTATGTAGTGAGCTCCCTCCAGTGGTGGCTGTATAAATCTGTATGTAGTGAGCTCCCTCTAGTGGTGGCTGTATAAATCTGTATGTAATGAGCTCCCTCTAGTGGTGGCTGTATAAATCTGTATGTAATGAGCTCCCTCTAGTGGTGGCTGTATAAATCTGTATGTAGTGAGCTCCCTCTAGTGGTGGCTGTATAAATCTGTATGTAGTGAGCTTCCTCTAGTGGTGGCTGTATAAATCTGTATGTAGTGAGCTCCCTCTAGTGGTGGCTGTATAAATCTGTATGTAATGAGCTCCCTCTAGTGGTGGCTGTATAAATCTGTATGTAGTGAGCTCCCTCTAGTGGTGGCTGTATAAATCTGTATGTAGTGAGCTCCCTCTAGTGGTGGCTGTATAAATCTGTATGTAGTGAGCTCCCTCTAGTGGTGGCTGTATAAATCTGTATGTAGTGAGCTCCCTCTAGTGGTGGCTGTATAAATCTGTATGTAGTGAGCTCCCTCTAGTGGTGGCTGTATAAATCTGTATGTAGTGAGCTCCCTCTAGTGGTGGCTGTATAAATCTGTATGTAGTGACCTCCCTCTAGTGGTGGCTGTATAAATCTGTATGTAGTGAGCTCCCTCTAGTGGTGGCTGTATAAATCTGTATGTAGTGACCTCCCTCTAGTGGTGGCTGTATATATCTGTATGTAGTGAGCTCCCTCTAGTGGTGGCTGTATAAATCTGTATGTAGTGACCTCCCTCTAGTGGTGGCTGTATAAATCTGTATGTAGTGAGCTCCCTCTAGTGGTGGCTGTATAAATCTGTATGTAGTGAGCTCCCTCTAGTGGTCGCTGTATAAATCTGTATGTAGTGACCTCCCTCTAGTGGTGGCTGTATAAATCTGTATGTAGTGACCTCCCTCTAGTGGTGGCTGTATAAATCTGTATGTAGTGAGCTCCCTCTAGTGGTGGCTGTATAAATCTGTATGTAGTGAGCTCCTCTAGTGGTGGCTGTATAAATCTGTATGTAGTGAGCTCCCTCTAGTGGTGACTGTATAAATCTGTATGTAGTGAGCTCCCTCTAGTGGTGGCTGTATAAATCTGTGTAGTGAGCCCCCCACAGTCCTTAGCGTTTTATTCTTTGTACTATTTTGATATCATTGCCCTATAATAGACCAGTGTTTCTTAATTTATGCACATCTTGCCATTAGGGAATATATGATTGCGATATTTTCTAAAATGTGCATTTTTTTTTAGGATATCCTTTCGTGTCGGGGGAGGAGCTGGTGACTAGAGACTGCGCTGTAAACTGCTTCCAGAGTGACCCCAATGCCTTGGGGCAGGAATACAGGGTGCACTGCTGCCAAGGAAATCTGTGCAACAACCTGTACGAACTGTCCACAAATCACAGCGGGCACAGCCCAGATAATTCTGCCAGTCTGATGGCGGGTGGCATCTGCGGAGCAGTCCTGCCCGTCCTGGCACTGGCCAGCCTTGGACTCTTCATTTAGCCACCACCATGGGCTTCATGGTTGGAGGAATGTTCTTCTGATTAGAGGTCAGAGCTGTGAAGCTATTATTACAGGAGAGGAGAGTGCAATGTACAGGTGACACAAGGTGAGCACAGGTGCGCTACAGCAGGGGCCCGGCCCTCCCCTGGACCGGCGTTACAATGCAGCGCCGGGCTGTGACCTGAACCTTCCTCCTGGATGGAGGGTATGAAGCCTAGCGACGACCGCCTGCGCTCTCTGGAGACTTGCTTGGATGCTCCTCATCTCCTGGATGGAGGGTATGAAGCCTAGCGACGACCGCCTGCGCTCTCTGGAGACTTGCTTGGATGCTCCTCATCTCCTGGATGGAGGGTATGAAGCCTAGCGACGACCGCCTGCGCTCTCTGGAGACTTGCTTGGATGCTCCTCATCTCCTGGATGGAGGGTATGAAGCCTAGCGACGACCGCCTGCGCTCTCTGGAGACTTGCTTGGATGCTCCTCATCTCCTGGATGGAGGGTATGAAGCCTAGCGACGACCGCCTGCGCTCTCTGGAGACTTGCTTGGATGCTCCTCACCTCCTGGATGGAGGGTATGAAGCCTAGCGACGACCGCCTGCGCTCTCTGGAGACTTGCTTGGATGCTCCTCACCTCCTGGCACGGCTGCAGTCCCATCTATTTACCTATTGTTATATCATGGACCAATAAATGGAAATAGAAAATGAAGTTCATGTTCATTGTAATGAATGTATAGGAAGCCCTCGCAGTCACTGTATGGAGTCCGGAAGGAGCAGATATTGATGTCTTTATGGAGCAAGTGAACAAGTGCCCTGTCTAGGTGTCCGTGCCTGGTCATTTAGCTAATGGCTATTTCTGCTGGCTCCTCAGCAGGTCGAGGGGAGCTGCCCGAACGCCTCTGTGCTCTCCAAACTGCTTCAGCGTCACATTATCTCCCCTAAGAAGAAATAGTTTGGGAATGGACACTAAAGAACACACTTGCTTGGTGGTTGCAAATCAATGTTGAGACACAGGACCAGGTGTATACAGTGCCTTATATACACTTGAGAGTGTATACAATGCATAGAGTTTGGTGGCTATACATCAAAGCAGAGACTCAGAATTTGGCAGTTATACATTAGAATTGAGGCAGAGAACTTGGTGGTTACACATCAGAGTTAATGCACAGAGCTTGGTGGTTATACATCAAAGCTGAGGCACAGAGCATAGTGGTTATACATCAGAGCTGAGGCACAGAGCATAGTGGTTATACATCAGAGCGGAAGCACAGAACGTGGTGGTTATACATCAAAGCTGAGGCACAGAACGTGGTGGTTATACATCAGAGCGGAAGCACAGAACGTGGTGGTTATACATCAGAGCTGAGGCACAGAACGTGGTGGTTATACATCAAAGCTGAGGCACAGAGCATAGTGGTTATACATCAAAGCTGAGGCACAGAGCATAGTGGTTATACATCAAAGCTGAGGCACAGAGCATAGTGGTTATACATCAAAGCTGAGGCACAGAGCATAGTGGTTATACATCAAAGCTGAGGCACAGAGCATAGTGGTTATACATCAAAGCTGAGGCACAGAGCATAGTGGTTATACATCAAAGCTGAGGCACAGAGCATAGTGGTTATACATCAAAGCTGAGGCACAGAGCATAGTGGTTATACATCAAAGCTGAGGCACAGAGCATAGTGGTTATACATCAAAGCTGAGGCACAGAGCATAGTGGTTATACATCAAAGCTGAGGCACAGAGCATAGTGGTTATACATCAAAGCTGAGGCACAGAGCATAGTGGTTATACATCAAAGCTGAGGCACAGAGCATAGTGGTTATACATCAAAGCTGAGGCACAGAGCATAGTGGTTATACATCAAAGCTGAGGCACAGAGCATAGTGGTTATACATCAGAGCGGAAGCACAGAACTTGGTGGTTATACATCAAAGCTGAGGCACAGAACGTGGTGGTTATACATCAAAGCTGAGGCACAGAGCATAGTGGTTATACATCAAAGCTGAGGCACAGAGCATAGTGGTTATACATCAGAGCGGAAGCACAGAACTTGGTGGTTATACATCAAAGCTGAGGCACAGAACGTGGTGGTTATACATCAGAGCGGAAGCACAGAACGTGGTGGTTATACATCAAAGCTGAGGCACAGAACGTGGTGGTTATACATCAAAGCTGAGGCACAGAGCATAGTGGTTATACATCAGAGCTGAGGCACAGAGCATAGTGGTTATACATCAGAGCGGAAGCACAGAACGTGGTGGTTATACATCAAAGCTGAGGCACAGAGCATAGTGGTTATACATCAGAGCTGAGGCACAGAGCTTGGTGGTTATACATCAGAGCGGAAGCACAGAACTTGGTGGTTATACATCAAAGCTGAGGCACAGAACGTGGTGGTTATACATCAAAGCTGAGGCACAGAGCTTGGTGGTTTTACATAAGAGCGGAGGCACCAAGTTATACAGCAAGGCTGAGGCACAGAACATAGTGGCAATTCATCAGAGTTAAGGTACGGAGCTTAGTGATTATACATCAGAGTTGAGGCACAGAGCTTGGTGGTCATACATGAGTGTTGAGGCACAGAGCTTGGTGGTCATACATGAGTGTTGAGGCTCAGAGCTTAGTGAGTAGACATCAGAATTGAGGCTCAAAGCTTAGCGATTATACATCAGAGTTGAGACAAAGAGCTTCATGGTTATACATGGGAGTTCAGGCACAGAGTTTAGTGGTTATACGTGGGAGTTGAGGCACAGAGCTTGGGGGTTAGACATCAGAGTTGAGGCACAGAGCTTGCGGGTTAAGCCCGCTTTACACGCTACAATATATCTTATGATGTGTCGGCGGGGTCACGTCGTAAGTGACGCACATCCGGCATCGTAAGGTACATTGTAGTGTGTGACAGGTACGCGCAATTGCGTTTGAACGTTACAACGTTCATCGCATACACATCGTTGAATCCTGACGAATTGCACGTCGGGTTGTTCACCGTACCCAGGGTAGAGCACATCGCAGTGTGTGACACCCTGGGAACATTGAACAGATCTTACCTGCGTCCTGCGGCTCCAGCCGGCAATGCGGAAGGAAAGAGGTGGGCGGGATGTTTACGTCCCGCTCATCACCGCCCCTCCGCTTCTATTGGCCGGCTGCCGTGTGACGTCGATGTGACGCCGAACGTCCCTCCCACTCCAGGAAGTGGATGTTCGCCGCCCACATTGAGGTCGTTTGGACGGGTAAGTACATGTGACGGGGGTTCATCGTTTGTGCGGCACGTTCAACAAATTGAACATGCCACACATACGATGGGGGCGTTGCAAATCGTATACGATATTGTATGCGAAATTGCAACGTGTAAAGCAGGCTTTAGACATCAGAGTTGAGGCACAGAGATTAGTGGTTATACATCAGAGTTGATCACCTCACCGGACGCACAGGGCACATAAGCGGTTTCCACACATACTGATTGCCCCTGCATAGGTCCTCTAACCTGACTCACCGCTGTATCCCTTAGCCCCATTGGTAATTAACCAATCCGGATTTGAGGCAAAAGCCCCGGCTCCCATACAACTGTGGATAACACTCCCTTGTTTTTTCACTATGTGCAAATGAACGAAGGCAAACCATCCGTTTTACCAGATTGGCACTTATTTCCCCTTGACTTTCTACTATGCGCAAACGAACTGAGAGCTTAATTTGACTCTCTGACACTAATATCTCTTCCGAATAATAACCTGCCACATAGTAGCCCTGCTTCAGGATTTCTTGACACTCTGCCACTCATATACGGATTGGTCTTACGCTTTCTTAGAGCCAAGCATTATTTTTGCATCATTGAGTACTCCTACAAGTATTATCTGAATTGTTGATGGGGCCCCGTTATTGTCCTAGGATTCATAAGTCCATTTATCAATAGACGAATAACGTATTCGCACGACTCACCGTTTTCACCAGCTTCCTTTGCCCCTCTTGGAACCATTTTTCAACCAGCCAGTCTGTCCAACCGGATGAAGGCCGAAACGATGGCCAAAACGTTGTCATAGGCGGACTTTCTGCAACTGTATCATTTTTTCAATAAATATTCAAAAGAAACATTCATTCTTCTTTTTTATGTGTAATCACAATTGGGAAATAAACGGTGTGCCGGAGCTACTTCACTCCTATACATCAGATTTGAGGCACAGAGCTTGGTTATACGTGAGTGTTGAGGCTGAGAGCTTGGTGGTTGTACATCAGAGTTATTTTCTGTGTCGAGACTCCTAACAGAGGCTCCACGGACCTTTTTTGATTTGCACACTTCCCAGAGGGCAATGCACCTAGGATTTCACTGTGTTGAGCACCTTTGCTGGCTGCCGGCAGTGTTTTCTCTGGCTGGTCTCCCCGAGATCAGTGATTGTATTGTTTTGTCTTACATCAGAGTTGAGGCACAGAGCTTATTGGTTATACATCATAATTAAGACATAGAGCTTGGTTATACATGAGTGTTAATGCTGAGAGCTTGGTGGTTGTACATCAGAATGAAGGTACAGAGCTTAGTGGTTATACATCAGAGTTGAGGAACAGGACTTGGTGGTTATACATCAGAGTTGAGGCACATGGCTTGGTGGTTATATATCAGGGTTGAGGCACAAAGCTTGGTGGTTATACATCAGAGTTGAGGCACAGTGCTTGGTGGTTATACAGCAGAGTTGAGGCACAGAGCTTGGTGGTTATAGATTAGAGATGAGGCACAGAGCTTGGTGGTTATACAGCAGAGTTGAGGCACAGAGCTTGGTGGTTATAGATCAGAGTGGAGGCACATGGCTTGGTGGTTATAGATCAGAGTTGAGGCACAGTGCTTGGTGGTTATACAGCAGAGTTGAGGCACAGTGCTTGGTGGTTATACAGCAGAGTTGAGGCACAGAGCTTGGTGGTTATAGATTAGAGATGAGGCACAGAGCTTGGTGGTTATACAGCAGAGTTGAGGCACAGAGCTTGGTGGTTATAGATCAGAATTGAGGCACATGGCTTGGTGGTTATAGATCAGAAATGAGGCACATAGCTTGGTGGTTATAGATCAGAGTTGAGGCACATGGCTTGGTGGTTATAGATCAGAGATGAGGCACAGTGCTTGGTGGTTATACAGCAGAGTTGAGGCACAGAGCTTGGTGGTTATACAGCAGAGTTGAGGCACAGAGCTTGGTGGTTATATATCAGGGTTGAGGCACATGGCTTGGTGGTTATACAGCAGAGTTGAGGCACATGGCTTGGTGGTTATACATCAGAGTTGAGGCACATGGCTTGGTGGTTATAGATCAGAGATGAGGCACATGGCTTGGTGGTTATAGATCAGAAATGAGGCACAGAGCTTGGTGGTTATACAGCAGAGTTGAGGCACAGAGCTTGGTGGTTATATATCAGGGTTGAGGCACATGGCTTGGTGGTTATACAGCAGAGTTGAGGCACATGGCTTGGTGGTTATAGATCAGAGTTGAGGCACATGGCTTGGTGGTTATAGATCAGAGATGAGGCACATGGCTTGGTGGTTATAGATCAGAGATGAGGCACATGGCTTGGTGGTTATACAGCAGAGTTGAGGCACAGAGCTTGGTGGTTATATATCAGGGTTGAGGCACAGAGCTTGGTTGTTATACAGCAGAGTTGAGGCACATGGCTTGGTGGTTATAGATCAGAGATGAGGCACATGGCTTGGTGGTTATAGATCAGAGATGAGGCACATGGCTTGGTGGTTATAGATCAGAGTGGAGGCACAGTGCTTGGTGGTTATACAGCAGAGATGAGGCACAGAGCTTGGTGGTTATAGATCAGAGATGAGGCACAGAGCTTGGTGGTTATAGATCAGAGATGAGGCACAGAGCTTGGTGGTTATAGATCAGAGATGAGGCACAGAGCTTGATGGTTATAGATCAGAGATCAGGCACATGGCTTGGTGGTTATAGATCAGAGTGGAGGCACAGAGCTTGGTGGTTATAGATCAGAGATCAGGCACATGGCTTGGTGGTTATACAGCAGAGTTGAGGCACATGGCTTGGTGGTTATAGATCAGAAATGAGGCACATGGCTTGGTGGTTATACAGCAGAGTTGAGGCACAGAGCTTGGTGGTTATACAGCAGAGTTGAGGCACATGGCTTGGTGGTTATAGATCAGAAATGAGGCACAGAGCTTGGTGGTTATACAGCAGAGTTGAGGCACAGAGCTTGGTGGTTATAGATCAGAGATTAGGCACAGAGCTTGGTGGTTATAGATTAGAGATGAGGCACATGGCTTGGTGGTTATAGATCAGAGATGAGGCACAGAGCTTGGTGGTTATAGATCAGAGATCAGGCACATGGCTTGGTGGTTATACAGCAGAGTTGAGGCACATGGCTTGGTGGTTATAGATCAGAGATGAGGCACATGGCTTGGTGGTTATACAGCAGAGATGAGGCACAGAGCTTGGGGGTTATAGATCAGAGTTGAGGCACAGAGCTTGGTGGTTATACAGCAGAGATGAGGCACAGAGCTTGGTGGTTATAGATCAGAGATGAGGCACATGGCTTGGTGGTTATAGATCAGAGTGGAGGCACAGAGCTTGGTGGTTATATATCAGGGTTGAGGCACAGAGCTTGGTGGTTATACAGCAGAGTTGAGGCACATGGCTTGGTGGTTATACAGCAGAGTTGAGGCACAGAGCTTGGTGGTTATACAGCAGGGTTGAGGCACAGAGCTTGGTGGTTATACAGCAGGGTTGAGGCACAGAGCTTGGTGGTTATACAGCAGAGTTGAGGCACATGGCTTGGTGGTTATACAGCAGAGTTGAGGCACAGAGCTTGGTGGTTATATATCGGGGTTGAGGCACAGAGCTTGGTGGTTATAGATTAGAGATGAGGCACAGAGCTTGGTGGTTATAGATCAGAGTGGAGGCACAGAGCTTGGTGGTTATAGATCAGAGATCAGGCACATGGCTTGGTGGTTATATATCGGGGTTGAGGCACAGAGCTTGGTGGTTATAGATTAGAGTTGAGGCACAGAGCTTAGTGGTTATAGATCAGAGTTGAGGCACAGAGCTTGGTGGTTATAGATTAGAGATGAGGCACAGAGCTTGGTGGTTATAGATCAGAGTTGAGGCACAGAGCTTGGTGGTTATAGATCAGAGTTGAGGCACAGAGCTTGGTGGTTATAGATTAGAGATGAGGCACAGAGCTTGGTGGTTATAGATCAGAGTGGAGGCACAGAGCTTGGTGGTTATAGATCAGAGATGAGGCACAGAGCTTGGTGGTTATACAGCAGAGTTGAGGCACAGAGCTTGGTGGTTATACAGCAGAGATGAGGCACAGAGCTTGGTGGTTATAGATTAGAGATGAGGCACAGAGCTTGGTGGTTATATATTGGAGTTGAGGCACAGAGCTTGGTGGTTATAGATTAGAGATGAGGCACAGAGCTTGGTGGTTATAGATCAGAGTTGAGGCACAGAGCTTGGTGGTTATAGATCAGAGTTGAGGCACAGAGCTTGGTGGTTATAGATTAGAGATGAGGCACAGAGCTTGGTGGTTATAGATCAGAGTGGAGGCACAGAGCTTGGTGGTTATAGATCAGAGTGGAGGCACAGAGCTTGGTGGTTATACAGCAGAGTTGAGGCACAGAGCTTGGTGGTTATACAGCAGAGATGAGGCACAGAGCTTGGTGGTTATAGATTAGAGATGAGGCACAGAGCTTGGTGGTTATATATCGGGGTTGAGGCACAGAGCTTGGTGGTTATAGATCAGAGATGAGGCACAGAGCTTGGTGGTTATATAATCAGAGTTGAGGCACAGAGCTTGGTGGTTATACAGCAGAGATGAGGCACAGAGCTTGGTGGTTATAGATCAGAGTTGAGGCACAGAGCTAAATGATGTATTTAGGCAAATAGCTTGCTTGTTTTACAAAAGTTGAGTTAAAGCACTTAAAAGGGTTACCAGTAATTTGCTTATTATATTGCCATGGGGCTAAAAACTTATTGGCTGGTAGTTTCTAACTATCTGCCTGTGCTGCCCAGCATCAATCTCTGCTGGCTTAGAGAGGTCACAGACAGTGAGCGAGGGGGCATAAGAAGATGTCTGTGAGAGACGGAAGAGCCATGGAGAGCAATCTGTAAGAATGGTGGCCATGGGGAGCAGTCTGTAAGATCGAGGGTTATGGGGCGTAATCTGTGTGAGAGGACATAAGGAGCAGTCTGTGAGAGCAGGAAGAGCCACGGAGAGCAGTCCATAAAATTTAGGGGATGGAGAGCAGTCTGTATGATTGGGGGGCATGGGGAGCAGTTTGTGTGAGAGAGGACATAAGGAGCATGTGGGATAAATGGATGGCATGAGAACAGTCCTTGTGAGAGAGGGAAAGCATAGAGGACCAAACTTCTTAAAACATTGAGACATGGCAATTATCCCGTGTGAGAAAGGAGAGGAGATTGCCATGTGGAGCAGCTGTGAGACGGGGCATGAGGAATATGGTTAGATTTCTGAGTGGGGCATGAAAAATATGGGGAGAATTCTGTGAGAGAGGAGGTGTCACAGGGTTCTTCTCCGATAACACAAAAACAACAGAGTGAGAGATGGATGAACAGTCCAAAGATGCTATATTCCAAGCAAAATCAGACGGTCCATAAAATAATCCACCACACAGAGGGTAAAGTGATCCAGTAATGGGATAAATGTCCCAGGAGGTTAGACATAATCCTCCAGCAGTCCTTTTCCAGGGAAATCGGGGTTTCTCACAGTCTCTCTAGGGTGTCAGCTTTTCCCTCAGAGGATCAATCTTACTCTCTTGTCTTTCTCAGTCAGAATGAATAACCCCCCAGGTAATCAGAGAGTTTAGGTGGATTCCAGGCCCCCCTCCCCCAGATTTGGGGACAAAGGCCCGGCAGGTGGTGATTAACCTGCAAACAGGACAATGCACGCACATGGAATACACAGAAAAGAGAGCACCATGCCTAAAATACCAACCTACACAAAATTACACACAACCCCCCAGAATTCCGCCATCATAACCTCTCCCTCCTTCTTAATAAGTGAGTACGCCATGAGGTCTACACAGAACTATAACCACCTCACTTAAGACCATGTCGCTCAGCCGTGGATTGTCCCTTGTACAGCGGTAGGGTTGGAAGGACAAGCTTCCCTTTGTGTCCTCCTTCACTCAAACTGTGTTTCCTGCACCCACAAATCGGCATTGTAGATCTCCCACATAATTTTGTAGAAGAAAATCTGGAGGAAGGCCACTCATCACCCCAACCACACATTGCTTGACCCCAAAGCCAAAGTCCAGTTCTACAGTCACCTTTGGGATACTCCTCCTTTGTCCTCCAGCCAATTCAATAACAATCCCTGGTCCATGATATATCACCTCTGGCCAAACCACCCGGAGATCAGCTTTTGTGAGAAATGCCCCGGAGTCACAAAATCCAATGACTCTGTCCATCCAGCACAACCTCCTGTAAGTGCTTACTTTGATGGTGAGAAGAACTCGGGGCTGTAACTCGCACCCCATAAACCCCTAGTGGCCGACCAGAATTGTCTGAGTCATTAGGCAAGTCAACTTGGAGGGGTGAGAACTCTTCCTCCTCTACCTCGTACTCCTTCCAATGTCCATTCTGGAGAAGGCAGTAGCAGAACCTGGTGAAAAAGGCTGGAGCCTATATACACAACAGGGGCATCTATGGTGCAGGGGTCAGTAGTGCACTCCGGTGGAGGTGGTTGTACCTCTTCATCAGGCGGGATGGAATGCAGAAAATGCACCAGATGAGGTGGAGGTGTCTCCCGCTGTAATTGGCAGAAATTCCGGGAGTTGTGCCCCAATGCCCCGTAGTTGGGTCATCCGTGCCCTTCCTTCCTCTGGGAACTGCTGGAAGCCAGTTAATGCCTCTGGTGCAATCTTTGGTGGTGCAGTCAACATGGCATGCATATGGTAAGGCGTGGGAAGAGTGGTCTACGTTTGCTGAAGGGAAGCCGGTGTCGTCTTCCAATACCTGTCAGCTCGATTTCACTTTGACTTATATGCTCCATTTGTTTAATGCTGGGGTATTGGGGGTGGTTGCGCAGCTTTGCCTTTCAGGTTTGGCGTTCTATTTTCATCTCTAGGTTTGGTCAGATGTTACCATCATTTTTTTGTTCGCCAGATTCTCAAGGGCTGGAAGTGCGGCCGGGCACCGGGGATGAGTAGACGGCCTGTTTCATTTCACTTACTCCTGCAGTTGATTTCATCCACCCCGGCTATCTGCTCCTCCCCTTTCGAGTCAGCCTTGTTTTCTGATGCTTTTGCCCTTGCATTTTTTGGGGCATTGCGCATAGGGGAATTGCTCCCTTTGTCTAAACAGAAGTTAGGTGGTTTGCGTCATGATGAGTTGTCATTTTGCAATGGAGGCCTTCGCATCCGTGTCCAAAAGTCCAAAAGTGTCCCAGGAAGATTGGGGTCATGGATTCTGCTATACAGTATCCCTGGGCCAGTTAGCCCATTAATTTTGACTTCAGCTTACCTTTTTTACAGCTTGGCTGTTTTTCCTTTTTGTTCCACGAGGATGGTTGCCCCTCACACAGTACCAGGTTTTGGCCCTTCTTCGTAGGGTTTGTTGCACACACAGAATTTGGCACACACTGTTTTCGAATTGGTGCCGCGACTGAGGTAGCCCAAGCTGGTCTGCCTAACTCGGAAAGTCAGCGTATCGGCAGATAGCATTTGGCATGCTTTGCAAAGTATGTTAAGCCTGATTTTCTGCTTCCCTGACATGTTTTTCTTCTAGGTGCCAGGCCAAAGGTGTGCATATTGGGTCACTCGTATATCTTTTGGGGTGCTCAGCGAGCTGATGGTCGGCCAGGTCTTGGTTTCAGAGGGATCAACATTGCCTGGAGAGGCATCAGAGGTTTAATGTGGTCCCAGATTTTACCTGAGTTTGTGGGGATCTCGCGTGTGGCCTCATCCCCAGTTATCCTGGTCATTCACGCTGGCGGGAATGACCTCTGCTCCTTCCGGCTGGACGTTCTTGTCACGGGGTTCTTCTCTAATATCACACAATCAATAGAGAGAGGGATGAGTGAGCAATACAAAGAACCTTTATTCCATGCAATCCAGAGGGTTCATACAAATAATCCACCACACAGAGGGTAAAATAGTCCAGAAACACGGATATAGTCCAGTAAGGTATAAATGTCCAAGTCTGTCTGGGGAGCCTCAGGTTCAACCACAGAGGATGAATCTTCCTGCTTCTCTCTTGAAGTTCTCAGACAGACTCTCTAATCCTCCAGGTAAACAGAAAGTTTAGGTGGATCCCAGGCCCCCCACCCCCAGACTTAGGGACAAAAGCCCGGCAGGAGGTGATTAAAACTGCAAACAGGACAATGTACACACAAGGAATAAAGAATGGACAGAGCAGCACACCTAAAATACGATGCTACACAAAATGTATACACAATCCCCCATATTCCATCATCACAGTTCTGCTTACCATGATGCGGTCAGATATTGACAAGTTTCATGGTTTCTTTTCTGAACTGGTCCTGGTACGGTCAGAGGTCATCCCTCGGGTTGTGTGGCAGGGTGCTCAAGAAGTTTCTGCCATCGAGCATTCTCGCAGAACCCTGAATGCCAGGATGTCCCGATTCATTCTTTTCAAAGGAGGAGTTGTCATCAGTCATCGCCAGTTGGAAGAAAATAATTCTGGCTGCATTTTGGCCGATGTGGATACACTTAACAGATATCGGACTTGATATTTTTTTTCTGGCCTTCAAGATGGGATCGAACAGCCCTGTTTCTTCTGGGTTTGGGTCGGAGCACACTTTAGTCACTGTGCTCCTCCATGGTGGTCAATGCCCAATTAATGACTTGCTAAGGCAGGATTAATCAGCCGGGAGTCCGGCGTGTTATGCTGCAGGTGTTTGCACTTGGCCTTTTGCAGCCTAAAGGCCCCGTCACGCTAAGCAACATCGCTAGCAACATCGCTGCTAATGTGGGGCCCCGAGGTTCGGTGTCGGTGCAGCGGTGCATTACCTTCAGGGACTCCACTCGGCTGGATCTTGTCACAGGTAGGAAATCCTCTATTTTGATTGTCGTGACGCCACTCTCAGAATTGCGGTCAGTGGGGACCGCCACTGCAGGTTAGGGGTGCCTGGGGCTGATAGTAGGTGCAGTCAGTTGTAATAGCCTCCTGAGAGTGAGGCATGCCCCAGGGTCCCGTGTAGGTGTGTGAAACTACAAGTCGCAGAATGACTCACACGCACAAGCAGGATGTCTTTCAGGGATTTTACTCACTGATGGTGGCAGGGTGAGTAACCCGGGCGTAGCTGGGATGAACCAGGCTGGAACCAGGTGTCCTTCAGGCTGACTTATGAGGGTGGCTACCAACTCGCCTTCCTTAGCCCGTTGTCTTTTGGGGTAACCCCTGCTTGAAGCCCTGCTGGGGTCGCCCAGGGAAGTTGCTGGTGCCTCTCTCCCCTTCTTTTGGCCCGTTTGCTTGTAGCCTGGACCAGGTCACTCCGGCTGCTTGCCTCCTGTGAGCTATGGGCCCTCACTTTGCTACGTGGCTGCGGACTCTGTGGTGTTGTCTTGGGGGTGTAAAGTGCCCCCTCATGCAGGTTTGGCAAAGGACAGGTGGATCTATCCCTGCCCCGGGACCTGCTACCCGTTTGGGCCTGGTAACTCCCTGACAGTCTCCTTACTTTCCACTCCGTTGCTCTCTCTTTAGCCGTGGGTGGATTTCGGGCAGCACTACCAGGTGACCGTTCTCCCCCGTCGGTAGTCACTGCGCGTACGTTGTCAGAATTGTGTAGAGCTACAGGGTCTGCTTCTGCCCTCCCTGAACTTCACCACTCAACTGTCTCGGCTCACTCTTCCCTCCTCTCCTATTCTTGCCTACGTCACCTAGCAACCAGGCTCTCCACCACACCCCTCGAGTGGAGATGGAGGCTTCGCCCCCTCCTGGGATCCCCAGGGGTCCTCTCAAAGGTAAATGTCTGAGACCTGATCACTATGCGCCTGTGTAGTCACACCTCGGTCAGCCTTCTGGATTACCTGTTTTGTACTGTCCCCAGCATGGGTGCAGTACTCAGTGGTGCCTGACCAGGTCAGGGGCGCCACATTCCCCCTTAGTTATCACCAGCACGTCCTCGGGCTGCAAGACAACATTTTAAAATGCGTAAAACAGTAAAACATGGTAAAACGTTTTAAAACCATCAGGTACCATACATCACCACCCTCCACCCACAAGTCCGTTAACCCACCCTAAACCCTCTCAGGCGGCAGGTCACCGGTTTCTTTTGGTAACCAGGTCTGGGCCATCAGCTTCCCCAGACCTTTCTTCCCATCTGCCTCTCCCGTTGGCCGCGCCTTCAGCCACTTCTGGCAGGATGTAGAGGCGGCTTTCATGGTCTGGTGGTTTCAGGGTATACCTGGCCTGGTGGAGCCGCGCCTTCAGCCTCTTCTGGCAGGATGTAGAGGCGGCCTCCACAGTTGGTGCTGACCAGGTACCCTCTTTGTGGTGGAGAGCCAGGCCCCATAAACAGGCGTGCTCCCTGGTAGTGGTTGTACCTCTGGGGTAACTATAAACACTGCGAGAGTTTGTGGCTATAGCCAGTTCATAGCCTTAAGGTTCATTTTTCAAAGTGCAAAAAGAGGTTTCTCACATTAGTTCATGTGGGCACATTTCTTGAACATGTAAACGTTGCGAAACTTGTCAAAACTTGTAACTGCTGTACTTTACTTTACATGGACTTTGCTCCTTCTTCCTCCTCACCAGGGCTTGGGCCTGTAGGGCTGTGGCACCTGTCGTCATCATCTGTAGTGGTTTCATCAATGAGTTCTTTGTATTTTCTTTCCTCTTCTTCTGTGTCTGTTTCTTTTTCTCTTTCTTTATCTTGTAGTGTTAAGACAGCAGGGTTACTGTAGGGATTTCTGGGGCATGGTGTAACATCTAGTGCGTACCATCCGCGTTCTCCTTGGTGTTTGGTGAATTCTACTGAGTCTCCTATCTGTAGGTTTCTTCCTGGATGCCCTCTAGGTAAATGTGCTCTTACATCCCTTCTGTTCACAAAGATGCCCTCTTTTACACCAGGTACAACTATAAAGCCATATCCTGATTTTAAACTAAAGTCTTCCACTACTCCACGACAAAGGGGGCCTCTGACCTGCGATTTGGCTCTTCTCAAGGACCGCTTTTCCTCTAAGTCTCTGGCCGTTACTTCGTCTTTTCTATCTGGAGATTGCTGTGCAGGGGAAAACTTTGTTCTGCTGCGGCGCCGTGTCTTGCGGGCTGGGTCCTGCCTGGCTGCTACTTCACTGCTTGCAGGCTCCCAGGTGAGGTATCTGGGCAAATCTTCCTCAGCGGAGGATGTCGGGCCCTCTTCATCCCAGCGGGAGTACGGCAGCATCTCCGGCTCTTGGACTGGCGCTGCATCCACTGCTGAGGGCTCTGGGGTCAGCTTCTCAGCTTCCTGGCCTCCCCTCCCCCTTAGTTCTTCTGGGCACTCCTCTTGTGGCAGCGCTAGGGATGGATTTTCATCAGCAGGCCAGGGCGGGGGACCCTTTGGCATGAATGTTGCAGGAGTCTTCCTGTGAGTATGCGGAGGGAGCAGATACCGGTCCACCATCTCCTTTGGGAAGTGGGCCTCTAGATCAGCCTTCAGCTTCCAGTATTCGGGGTCCTCCCCCAGCAGGGACTTCCTAGCAGGGACTTCCTTGGGCTGGGGAGCGGTGTCTGCTCTGGCCTTGCAGGCCGGGGTAAATAGTTGTACGGTCTTGTCTTGGCGGGCCGAGCCTGGCGTGGCAGCGGCCTGGTCTTGGCGGGCCGAGCCTGGCGTGGCAGCGGCCTGGATTGGCGTCGCAGCTGCGATGGGATCTGTGCGGGCCGAGCAGGGCATCGCTGCGGCGGCCTGGATTGGCGTCGCAGCTGCGATGGGATCTGTGCGGGCCGGGCTGGGCGCTTCTGTGGCCTGGATTGGCGTCGCAGCTGCAGCCGGTCCTTGGCGGGCCGCACCTGACGTGGCTGCGGCCTGGTTCAGCACCTCACTTGCGGCGCGGACGAGCGTCGCTGCTGCGGTGGGGTCTTGGCGGGCCGGGCCTAGCATGGCGGTGGCCTGGGTCAGCGTCACACCTGCGGCGTGGAGGAGGGTCGCGGCGGCAGCCGGATCTTTGCGGGCCGGGCTGGGCATCGTTGCGGCGGCCTGGGCTCGGCGGGCCGCACCTGGCGTGGCTGCGGCCTGATTCAGCGTTGCAGCGCCGGACGCCTCTTCAGGGACCGCGGGCATGGCAGCAAGGGTCGGGGCACTCACGCTGACAGGGGCAACACAGGACTCACCCATCGGTAACATCGTCGGGGCCTGAGTCGTCGCCGCTCGGTCTGGCACTCGTCGTGCGGTTCCCCTCTCGTAGGCCTGAACCGCCGCAGCCATCTCCTGCAGCTCCGCACGTCCCTCTCGGATCTGCTGCACGATCCTCGCCTCCAGTCGGTCACTGAACTGGGCAAGCTCCCAGGACCACCAGGCAGCGGAACCCGGCTCTGGGCTCCTATCTTCAGACGCCATCTTCACCACGTCGTCGCCGCTCTGCAGATCTTTTCTCAGCAGCAGACCTCCGACTCTTCCTTGCAGTCTCAGTGCCAGTTCCTTCACTGCCTTGAACTCTTCTCCCAACAGCAGGCTTATCAGTTTCTGCTCTGCCTTTTCCAGCAGCAGGCTTCTGGCTCCCTTTCCTTCCCGATGTCTCTGAACGCCTCCGCTCTCATCACTTGCGAGACCAGGACTCTTCAGGGGATCTCTGGGTAGCCACACCTCTTCGTGGGCGGTAACTTCTCCCAGCGCGGGCTGCTGTTGTTTTTCAGCGCGCTTTTCATGGTGGCAATATGGCGGCGCTTCCAATTTTCCAAGCGGACCGCCCAGGCACATGGTCACCTGTCTGAACAGGTCTAGTCCTTATCCTGTTCGTGACGCCAGATGTGTGGGGCCCCGAGGTTCGGTGTCGGTGCAGCGGTGCATTACCTTCAGGGACTCCACTCGGCTGGATCTTGTTAGGAAATCCTCTATTTTGATTGTCGTGACGCCACTCTCAGAATTGCGGTCAGTGGGGACCGCCACTGCAGGTTAGGGGTGCCTGGGGCTGATAGTAGGTGCAGTCAGTTGTAATAGCCTCCTGAGAGTGAGGCATGCCCCAGGGTCCCGTGTAGGTGTGTGGAACTACAAGTCGCAGAATGACTCACACGCACAAGCAGGATGTCTTTCAGGGATTTTACTCACTGATGATGGCAGAGTGAGTAACCCGGGCGTAGCTGGGATGAACCAGGCTGGAACCAGGTGTCCTTCAGGCTGACTTATGAGGGAGGCTACCAACTCGCCTTCCTTAGCCCGTTGTCTTTTGGGGTAACCCCTGCTTGAAGCCCTGCTGGGGTCGCCCAGGGAAGTTGCTGGTGCCTCTCTCCCCTTCTTTTGGCCCGTTTGCTTGTAGCCTGGACCAGGTCACTCCGGCTGCTTGCCTCCTGTGAGCTATGGGCCCTCACTTTTGCTACGTGGCTGCGGACTCTGTGGTGTTGTCTTGGGGGTGTAAAGTGCCCCCTCATGCAGGTTTGGCAAAGGACAGGTGGATCTATCCCTGCCCCGGGACCTGCTACCCGTTTGGGCCTGGTAACTCCCTGACAGTCTCCTTACTTTCCACTCCGTTGCTCTCTCTTTAGCTGTGGGTGGATTTCGGGCAGCACTACCAGGTGACCGTTCTCCCCCGTCGGTAGTCACTGCGCGTACGTTGTCAGAATTGTGTAGAGCTACAGGGTCTGCTTCTGCCCTCCCTGAACTTCACCACTCAACTGTCTCGGCTCACTCTTCCCTCCTCTCCTATTCTTGCCTACGTCACCTAGCAACCAGGCTCTCCACCACACCCCTCGAGTGGAGATGGAGGCTTCGCCCCCTCCTGGGATCCCCAGGGGTCCTCTCAAAGGTAAATGTCTGAGACCTGATCACTATGCGCCTGTGTAGTCAGACCTCGGTCAGCCTTCTGGATTACCTGTTTTGTACTGTCCCCAGCATGGGTGCAGTACTCAGTGGTGCCTGACCAGGTCAGGGGCGCCACACTAACGAACAACTTTTGTGACGTTGCTAGTGATGTTGCTGTGTGTGACATCCAGCAACAACCTGGCCCCTGATGTGAGGTCGCTGGTTGTTGCTGAATGTCCTGGCCCCTGCTGTGAGGTCGCTGGTTGTTGCTGAATGTCCTGGCCCCTGCTGTGAGGTCGTTGGTCGTTGCTGAATGTCCTGGCCCCTGCTGTGAGGTCGCCGGTCGTTGCTGAATGTCCTGGGCCATTTTTTAGTTGTTGCTGTCCCGCTGTGAAGCACAGATCGCTGTGTGTGACAGCGAGACAGCAACAACTAAATGTGCAGGCAGCAGGAGCCGGCTTCTGCGGACGCTGGTAACCAATGTAAACATCAGGTAACCAAGAAGCCCTGTCCTTGGTTACCCGATATTTACCTTTGATACCAGCCTCCACCGCTCTCACTGCCTGTGCTGCCGGCTCCTGCTCTGTGCACATGTAGCTGCAGCACACATCGGGTTAATTAACCCGATGTGTGCTGTAACTAGGAGAGCAAGGAGCCAGCGCTAAGCAGTGTGCGCTGCTCCCTGCTCTGTGCACATGTAGCTGCAGCACACATCTGGTTAATTAACCCGATGTGTGCTGTAACTAGGAGAGCAAGGAGCCAGCGCTCAGTGTGCGCTGCTCCCTGCTCTCTGCACGTGCGGTGGTAACCAAGGTAAATATCGGGTTGGTTACCCGATATTTACCTTAGTTACCAAGCGCAGCATCTTCCACGCGGCGCTGGGGGCTGGTCACTGGTTGCTGGTGAGCTCACCAGCAACTTGTGTAGCGACGCTCCAGCGATCCCTGCCAGGTCAGGTTTCTGGTGGGATCGCTGGAGCGTTGCAGTGTGACATCTCACCAGCAACCTCCTAGCAACTTACCAGCGATCCCCATCGTTGTTGGGATCGCTGGTAAGTTGCTTAGTGTGACGGTACCTTTAGAGTTAATGTTTACAATGGCTGTGACCGACCTCCATCCATTAAATGAGTTTTGTTTAAGTTGTGTTTTCTTTATATGGGACTGTTTGGGGTGGTCGTGTTGGTTCTAAACGATCCCCCCGTGGTGCATGGAGATCTTGGAACTGTGCCCTATGTGAGACTGGGGTGATGGCAGGATGATCCAGGAAAGTCCACTTTACATGTTGTAATCCCGGTTCTGCTGTGAGGCAATGGTGCGATAAGCCTCTGCCAGGCTCCGTTCAGGAGTCCCACTAACAAGCGCACCCAGCCAGAGTGGGGAACCTCCATCACCACACACTGCTGCTGAAAGTCCTTGAAGAACCCTTCCACATCTCCGGAATCCTCATCAAATGGCTTGAAGTCCACCCGGGTGATCCGTACAGGCTCCTGGATCGCTGGGTTTACACTCCAACTCACATTACTCCCTCTGCCGGACTCCATTGCTTCTTGTCTCCTTTGTGCTCGGCGAGCAGCCTCCTCCTTATATTCTTGAGATACACCGGGGCCAAGAGCTGTCATCTGTTCTTCGTACCCCACTAACCACTGGCTTTTTGGGGCAGGGATCCCGGTCTCCAGTGCTTGTCCGTCAGACATCTGGGAGGAGGTGGACTGGCTCGCACCCACCAGTAGATCAATTAAGGCCTCTTTAGTCAGTCCCTGGTAGCTCAGGCCCAGATCTCTGGATCTCTTCTTTAGGACACTTGTCCACTTGCAATTTTCCTGTGAGAGTGCGATCCGATAAAAAAAATCGGATTGCACTTGCACCAGTGTTAAGCTATAAGGCCATGTCCTCTTGCTAAAGTTTTAATGGCACGATTTGTGCTCTTGGTGAAATCGTAGCATGCTGCGATTTGCACAGAGTCTTAGCTCTCGCACCCCCATGCAAGCCTATGGGAGCGAGAAAAAAAAACGCAATACGGGTGGCATACGCATGTCATACAGATGGCATACGCATGTCACACGGATCCTTGATTACTGGAGGAATCTCCAGTAATACCAGGCCTGGCCGCGGTTACCTGCACTGAACTCCGGAGCTGTCACCTGAGATCCGTAGAGCCTGGACTGAACAGCGAGCGCCAAGTGATTGATTCCCCGGCAATTGCTGTTCAGTTCATGACAGCTGCAGACAGACCGGGCTGAACTCTGGAGCTCAGGTGAAAGCTCCGGAGTTCAGTGCAGGTAACCGTGGCCAGGACTGGTATTACTGGAGATTCCTCCAGTAGCCAGTCCTACGCTGCTTGCATAGTACTCACATAGCACTCGCATGACGCTCGAATGTCATACGGATGCTAGGTGAGAAAAAAACCCCACACAGACCATACGCAGATCATACACAGGACACTCGACTCACTTTTCTGGCCGAGTATCGCAGGGATTTTTTTACTTGCAAGTGGACAAGAGCCCATTGACTAGATACGGTCCAGTTTCTGTACTCACTCTGTGGGTGGTTCTCCATTAGGTTGCACCCTGTTGATCCCACCGCTGCCACCAGTTTTCACGAGGTCCTTCTCCAATATCACACAATCGAAACAGCGAGAGATGGGTGAACAATCCAGAGATCCTTTATTCTAAGCAAATCAGAAGATCCATAAAATAATCCACCACACAGAGAGTAAAATGTTTCAGTAATCGAATAAATGTCTCAAGAGGTTAGTCACAATCCTCCAGCAGTCCTTTTCCAGGGAAATCGGGGTTTCTCACAGTCTATCTGGGGTGTCAGCTCCTCCCTCAGAGGATCAATCTTACTCCTTCTCTCTTGTCTTTCTCAGCCAGAATGAAAAATCCCCCAGGTAAGCAGAAAGTTTAGGTGGATCCCAGGCCCCTTCCCCCAGACTTAGGGACAAAAGCCTGGCAGGGGGTTATTAACCTGCAAACAGGACAATGTACACAAAAGGAATGCAAGGAATGGACCATGCCTAAAATACGCACCTACACAAAATTATACACAACCACCTATATTCCACTATCACAGGATAGGCATGAGGAATATAGGGAGAACTCTTAGGGGGACATGAGGACTATGGGGAGAATTCTGAGAGGGGTGCATGAGGACTATGGGGAGAATTCTGAGAGAGGGGCATGAGGAATATGGGGAGAATTCTGAGAGAGGGGGGCATGAGGACTATGGGGAGAATTCTGAGAGGGGTGCATGAGGAATATGGGGAGAATTCTGAGAGGGGGGCATGAGGAATATGGGGAGAATTCTGAGAGAGAGAGGCATGAGGAATATGGGAGGAATTCTGAGAGAGAGAGGTGGGCATAAGGAATATGGGGAGAATTCTGAGTGGGGGGCTTGAGGAATATGGGGAGAATTCTGGAGGGGGAACATGAGGAATATGGGGAGAATTCTGGAGGGGAAATATGGGGAATATGGGGAGAATTCTGGAGGGGGAACATGAGGAAAATGGGGAGAATTCTGGAGGGGAAATATGGGGAATATGGAGAGAATTCTGAGGGGGGGCATAAGGAATATGGGGAGAATTCTGAGGGGGGGCATAAGGAATATGGGGAGAATTCTGAGAGAGAGAGGCATGAGGAATATGGGAGGAATTCTGAGAGAGAGAGGTGGGCATAAGGAATATGGGGAGAATTCTGAGTGGGGGGCTTGAGGAATATGGGGAGAATTCTGGAGGGGGAACATGAGGAATATGGGGAGAATTCTGGAGGGGAAATATGGGGAATATGGGGAGAATTCTGGAGGGGGAACATGAGGATTCTTTACTGTACAAGCAGTGAGACTATTATTATTATTATTATTATTATTATTTATTTATAGAGCACCATTGATTCCATGGTGCTGTACATGAGAAGGGGGTTACATACAAAATACATGTACAAGTTACAGTAGACAGACTAGTACAGAGGGAAGAGGGCCCTGCCCTTGCGGGCTTACATTCTATAGGATTATGGGGAGGAGACAGTAGGTGGGGTGTAGGTGGGGCGGCAGCTCCGCACGGTGGTGGGGCGGCAGCTCCGCACGGTGGTGGGGCGGCAGCTCCGCACGGTGGTGGGGCGGCAGCTCCGCACGGTGGTGGGGCGGCAGCTCCGCACGGTGGTGGGGCAGTGAGGTCATTCAAGGTTATAGGCATTTCTGAACAGATGAGTCTTTAGGTTCCGTTTGAAGTTTGCAAGTGTAGTAGATAATCTGACGTGTTGAGGCAGTGAGTTCCAGAAGACTGGGGATGTTCGGGAGAAGTCTTGGAGACTATGGAGCTCTCTGCCGTATGATGTTGTATTGAGGGATTCACAAGTAAAATTTAAGCAGAGCCTGAACGCATTAATTGAAAAATGTAATATTACCAGTTATGTATATTAGATTTTATGACAGGGTGTTGATCCAGGGAACTAGTCTGATTGCCGGATGTGGAGTCAGGAAGGAATTTTTTTCCCCATTGGAACTTGTTTGCCACATTGGGTTTTTTTTGCCTTCCTCTGGATCAACATGTTAGGCTACGGGTTGAACTAGATGGACTTAGAGTCTCCCTTCAACCTTAAAACTATGAAACTATGAGGAATATGGGGAGAATTCTGGAGGGGAAATATGGGGAATATGGGGAGAATTCTGGAGGGGAAATATGGGGAATATGGGGAGAATTCTGCGGGGGCATTACTTGCATTAAGCCCTTTCCTTATATAGTGCAGCATCTCCAACGATCCACCATGCACAGCATATCGCTGCCGCTGCTTCTCACCACTAACTGTCACAGCCTTAAAGGAACAGTACCAGAAATAAACATAAGAGGATGTGTACAACAAATACTGTTTACCTTGGTGGTCTAGTGAGCTACCTGCTAGAGTTTAGTGGATTAGTTATGTCCCTGGTGGTCTGCTAATCACTTTCATAGTCTAGTGAGGTAACTGCTGGAGTTTAGTGGATTAATTATGTCACTCATGCTGTAGAGATTATTTATATTCATGGACAAAATCCAAAAATGTTTCATATGCCAGAAGGCATTAACAGCGCCAATCATCCCCCTCATAACCTGAGAGGGGGGAAGAAACATCAGCATTATGCATTTAGGAAAGTGTTTAACATTTCCCAAACATGCCCCAATATCATTAATATTGCATGTTTTATTAAATGTCAAAAGTTGCTTTTGATTGGCTACAGATGGATAGACATAGCATTGTGAATGCCTAGAAAAACCGCGGTGTGTGAACCCGGCTGAACGGGCACTCTCGGGTCTGAGAGGACTGCGGGGTATGGTGTCACCAAAAGGGGAGTATGGTGTCACCCAAGGATTACATCTGTTTACTCTCGTCCGACAGCTTCATTCCAAGGTACTGACATTATACATCCTGATTAATAACTAGAAAATATTTAAAAATACATTTAGATTTTTTGATATAAGATTAAAAAAATTTCCTTGAAATTGTCTAATGCAAAGAAAACTGAACCCTCCATTCTTTACTCTGCCAGCAGCATTAACTCATCTTACTAAATAAAACAGATCTTCAGAGCACAGAACAATTCACCATAGGGTATAACATTAATTATGTGAGCAGGATGATAGCTGCTGACCAGAAAACTGTATAACCTGAGTATTCCCTTCTATATGACTGTGTGAACAGCAGCCAAGTCCACACCGCCCTGCAGAAAACATAGTATTACCTGAGCATTCCCTTCTATGTGACTGTGTGAACAGCAGCCAAGTCCACACCACCCTGCAGAAAACATAGTATAACCTGAACATTCCCTTCTATGTGACTGTGTGAACAGCAGCCAAGTCCACACCGCCCTGCAGAAAACATAGTATAACCTGAACATTCCCTTCTATGTGACTGTGTGAACAGCAGCCAAGTCCACACCACCCTGCAGAAAACATAGTATAACCTGAGCATTCCCTTCTATGTGACTGTGTGTGAACAGCAGCCAAGTCCACACCGCCCTGCAGAAAACATAGTATAACCTGAGTATTCCCTTCTATATGACTGTGTGAACAGCAGCCAAGTCCACACTGCCCTGCAGAAAACATAGTATTACCTGAGCATTCCCTTCTATGTGACTGTGTGAACAGCAGCCAAGTCCACACCACCCTGCAGAAAACATAGTATAACCTGAGTATTCCCTTCTATATGACTGTGTGAACAGCAGCCAAGTCCACACCACCCTGCAGAAAACATAGTATAACCTGAGCATTCCCTTCTATGTGACTGTGTGAACAGCAGCCAAGTCCACACCGCCCTGCAGAAAACATAGTATAACCTGAGCATTCCCTTCTATGTGACTGTGTGTGAACAGCAGCCAAGTCCACACCACCCTGCAGAAAACATAGTATAACCTCAGCATTCCCTTCTATGTGACTGTGTGTGAACAGCAGCCAAGTCCACACCGCCCTGCAGAAAACATAGTATAACCTGAGCATTCCCTTCTATGTGACTGTGTGTGAACAGCAGCCAAGTCCACACTGCCCTGCAGAAAACATAGTATTACCTGAGCATTCCCTTCTATGTGACTATATGAACAGCAGCCAAGTCCACACCGCCCTGCAGAAAACATAGTATAACCTGAGCATTCCCTTCTATATGACTGTGTGAACAGCAGCCAAGTCCACACCGCCCTGCAGAAAACATAGTATAACCTGAGCATTCCCTTCTATATGACTGTGTGAACAGCAGCCAAGTCCACACCGCCCTGCAGAAAACATAGTATAACCTGAGCATTCCCTTCTATGTGACTGTGTGTGAACAGGAGCCAAGTCCACACCGCCCTGCAGAAAACATAGTATAACCTGAGCATTCCCTTCTATGTGACTGTGTGAACAGCAGCCAAGTCCACACCACCCTGCAGAAAACATAGTATAACCTGAGCATTCCCTTCTATGTGACTGTGTGTGAACAGCAGCCAAGGTCCACACCACCCTGCAGAAAACATAGTATAACCTGAGTATTCCCTTCTATGTGACTGTGTGAACAGCAGCCAAGTCCACACCACCCTGCAGAAAACACAGTATAACCTGAGCATTCCCTTCTATGTGACTGTGTGAACAGCAGCCAAGTCCACACCACCCTGCAGAAAACATAGTATAACCTGAGCATTCCCTTCTATATGACTGTGTGAACAGCAGCCAAGATCACACCGCCCTGCAGAAAACACAGTATAACCTGAGCATTCCCTTCTATGTGACTGTGTGAACAGCAGCCAAGTCCACACCACCCTGCAGAAAACATAGTATTACCTGAGCATTCCCTTCTATGTGACTGTGTGTGAACAGCAGCCAAGTCCACACCACCCTGCAGAAAACATAGTATAACCTGAGCATTCCCTTCTATGTGACTGTGTGAACAGGAGCCAAGTCCACACCGCCCTGCAGAAAACATAGTATAACCTGAGCAATCCCTTCTATGTGACTGTGTGAACAGCAGCCAAGTTCACACCGCCCTGCAGAAAACATAGTATAACCTGAGCATTCCCTTCTATGTGACTGTGTGAACAGGAGCCAAGTCCACACCGCCCTGCAGAAAACATAGTATAACCTGAGCATTCCCTTCTATGTGACTGTGTGTGAACAGCAGCCAAGTCCACACCACCCTGCAGAAAACACAGTATAACCTGAGCATTCCCTTCTATGTGACTGTGTGAACAGCAGCCAAGTCCACACCGCCCTGCAGAAAACATAGTATTTCCTGAGCATTCCTTTCTATGTGACTGTGTGAACAGCAGCCAAGTCCACACCACCCTGCAGAAAACATAGTATAACCGAAGCATTCCCTTCTCTGTGACTGTGTGAACAGGAGCCAAGTCCACACCGCCCTGCAGAAAACATAGTATAACCTGAGCATTCCCTTCTCTGTGACTGTGTGTGAGCAGCAGCCTTTAATGCCTGCCTGGATCCACAGACTTCGATGGGCTGTAATGGGGAGGCTAGAGGGAAGCCACTCACCAAGCAGGACCCCCAGAACCCTGAAACCCTTTAACCCCTATACAGGGATTTGGAATTACACAGGGCTCTGGAGATCACTACCTGTGGAAGGCTGCAGTCCGATGAGAGTAGTAGTCAGGCAGGGTCAAACCAGCAATTGCGAAACAGGGACAGAATCAACAGGCAATGACGTAGTCAGCAAATGTAGCAGAAGTCAAATCCGGATCGGGCAGCGAGGTACAAAAACAGTAGGCAGGAGGGTAGTCAGAAAACACGCAGAAGTCAGCACACAGGAATAACCAAACAGAATAGGACGTAACAGGAGCCAGGAAAATCAGAACCATCTCTGGCAGTGGTCATGTGACAGGAGGGGGAATAAGAAGGGTGTGGTGTCTTCCCATTGGCGGTAGTTGAATGCTGGCAACTTCAGCTGGAAGACACATGCCACCCCCAGTCAGCCAGCGGTACTGCAGATCCCAAGATAACCCAGCCCAGTGGATGATCGGAGCCTGCGCCCACCGGTGCCGCTGACATCGACTCCTCTCCCATCACCAGCACCATCCACGGCAGGAACACGGCGTTGCCTGGCGATCGGAGCAGAAGTCTCTGGAGCAGACTCCGGCGGTGACGTAACTGTACCCCCCTCTACTAGGGGCCTCTGGACCCTCAAAACCCGGCTTCCCAGGAAATTGGAGGTGAAACCGCCGAAACCAGACCCTTAGCATGAATATCGCTCGCAGGGACCCATGACCTCTCCTCAGGGCCGTAACCCCTCCAATGTACCAAATACTGTACCGCCCCTCTGACAATACGGGAATCAAGTATTCTCTGTACCTCATACTCCAAGTTACCTTCAACCAAAACAGGAGGAGGAGGGTCACTGACTGGGTGAATGGGGACACGATATAACTGGAGGAGGGACTTATGGAACACATTCGATATCTTAAAGGACGGGGGGAGTTGTAGGCGGAAAGCTATGGGATTAATTACCTCGATCTCGTAAGGTCCAATAAATCTCGGACCCAGCTTAGCAGAAGGGACCTTGAGTTTAATATTCTGTGTGGATAACCATACCTTGTCCCCAACTCCAAGGCTTGGGCCCTTGGACGTCTCTTATTAGCAGAGGAGGCTTGACCAACCTTTGCCTTCTTCAGGTTCTCTTTCACCTCAGACCAGATAGCCTTCAATTTGTCCACAGTTGATTCAGCCTCAAGAGTATCCACCACAGCGGAAGAAAAAGAACCAAAACGTGAATGCAACCCTAAATTGCAGAAAAAGGGGGTAGTCTTGATGAATTCCTGATACTGATTATTGATAGCGAACTCAGCTAGCGGCAGATATTCCACCCAGTCAGACTGACAGTCAGACACATAACACCGGAGATATTGTTCAAGGGTTTGATTGGAACGTTCGGTCTGACCATTGGTCTCTGGGTGGTAGGCAGATGAAAAAGATAGCTCTATATTGATCTTTTTACAAAACGCCCTCCAGAATTTCGAGACAAACTCTGTTCCTCGGTCAGAAACAATATTTTCCGGAAGCCCGTGTAACCGCACAATATGCCTCATAAACAACTTGCTAAGAGTTTCAGAATTGGGTAATCCGGACAGAGGAATAAAATGACACTGTTTGCTGAATCTATCCACTACTACTCAGATACAAGTCTTCCCTTCTGAGAATGGGAGGTGAGTGATGAAGTCCATGGAGAGATAAGTCCAAGGGCTTACTGGAGTAGGTAGGGACTGGAGAAATTCGGCAGGGCGATTACGGGGTGCCTTGGCTCGAGCACAAGTTTCACAAGCCAGTACATATTCCTTACAATCTTTCGCTACGGTTGGCCACCAAAAATTCCTGGTTACTAATCGGAGGGTATTGCCGATACCAGGGTGACCTGCCAGCACAGAATTGTGGGATTCCTGGAGTACCCGTAGGCGCAGTGAGGGGACGACAAACAATTTATGGACCGAAGTGGTTTCAGGAGCTTGGTCTTGGGTATTATGGACCTCTTCTATCAAATCTAAGGAAACAGATGACATAATAATGCCTTTAGCTAAAATATGCACTGGTTCAGAGTTTTCAGACTGAGAGGGACAGAAGCTACGGGAAAGTGCATCAGCTCTGGTGTTCTTGGTACCGGGCCGGAATGTTACCACAAAATCAAATCTGGAGAAGAACAATGTCCACCTAGCTTGCCTAGGATTGAGTCTCTTAGCAAATTCCAGATAAGTGAGGTTCTTATGGTCTGTGACGACTGTGACCTTATGTTTGGCGCCTTCAAGGAAGTGGCGCCATTCCTCGAAGGCCCATTTAATTGCCAACAGCTCACGATTACCAATGTCATAATTTCTCTCTGTGGGAGAAAACTTGCGGGAAAAGAAGGCACGAGGACGGAGTGAGAGACGGAGTACCTTGTGATAGCACAGCTCCCACTCCAACCTCGGATGCATCGACTTCCACAATAAACGGACGCATAAGGTCAGGCTGAACCAGAATCGGGTCTGAGGAGAAACATTCTTTTAATGTAGAGAAGGCATGGATCGCCTCTGGCTTCCAATTAACCACATCAGCCCCCTTTTTAGTCAAATCGGTGAGGGGGTTTGGCAATTTTGGAAAAATCTCTAATACATTTGCGGTAATAATTAGCAAACCCAAGGAAACGCCGCAAGGCCTTCAGAGACTTGGGTTGTACCCACTCCTTAATCGGTTGAAGCTTAGAGGGATCCATGCGGAAGCCTTCTGCAGACAATATATAACCCAGGAAATTAACCTCTGCCTCAAAAAATCCACATTTCTCATATTTAGCAAATAGGGAGAACTCCCTGAGTCTCTGGAGTACAGTGCGTACATGTTGGGCATGTGACGTAGCATCAGGAGAATAAATCAGGATGTCATCCAGATAGACCACCACATATTGACCACAAATATCTCTGAAAATGTCATTAACAAAGTTCTGGAACACAGCCGGCCATTACTTAACCCAAAAGGCATTACTAGATACTCATAGTGTCCCTCTGGAGTAATAAATGCAGTTTTCCACTCATCCCCTTCTCTGATGCGGATTAGGTTATACGCTCCCCTGAGATCCAGCTTGGTGAACCACCGGGCTCCTATGAGCTGGTTAAACAGATCGGGTACGAGTGGCAGAGGGTACTGATTCTTTACAGTAATAGCATTCAGTTCACGGTAGTCAATACAAGGTCTGAGGTCACCATCTTTCTTATCAACGAAAAAGAATCTAGCGCCGACTGGTGACCTGGATGGTCTGATGAACCCTCTCTGCAGACTGTCTGCTATATTATCTTTCATGGCCTGACGCTCCGGACCAGAAAGATTATACATTTTACCCTTGGGGAGTCGGGAATTGGGGACCAAATCTATGGGGCAGTCATAATCTCTGTGCGGAGGTAATTTTTCAGATTCAGATACAGAAAAGACATCAGCAAATTCCCTGAATGCATGAGGTATGAAGATAGGTTCAGCTCTAGTCAGGTTAACAGATAATGACATACACGTCTCCTGACACTCAGGGCTCCAGCGCACAATCTCACCCTGGTGCCAGTCTATGACCGGGTTATGTTTGCGCAGCCATGGCATGCCCAATACCACTGCTGACATCAGGTTCTCAAGAACAAAAAAAATGACACTGATTCTACATGCAGAGCACCAACAAGCATGGAGATCTCTGGAGTTACAAAAGTAACCACACCCTGAGTGAGAGGGGTACTATCAATATCAGATATTCTAATAGGTGCATTTAACTTTAGCAAAGTCAAACCCAGCTCTTTTGCTACAATAGAGTCTATAAAATTAGCAGCAGAGCCACAAGCAACAAAGGCCTGCAGCCGCACAGATTTACCCTGGTGAGATAATGAGACAGGTATCATTAACCTCATAGGGTCTGCAGGGAGTACCTGGGCACCTGAGAGGGTATCCTGGGGCCCACTCAGGTGGTCCTGCTGCCTTGGAATCCATAACCTCTCTGATCCAGGCACTCCATTTTTGGCTCCACAATGTGATCTGCACCCTTGCAGTCGACGGGACTCTGGACACGATGAGGTAGGTGCTGCAGGGACTTGAACCTGAGCAGACCTGAGATCCTGCACTTGCTGTGTAAGTCCATGTACATGGCCAGAAAGGTGTGCACTTGATTTAGCACAGCATGGAGAGAATCCATTTTTTTTTCTTTTTTTTTTTTTCTTCTCTCCTTGTTAGATGGGCCAGAGATAATGTAATGCCTGCCTGGATCCACAGACTCAGATGGGCTGTAATGGGAAGGCTAGAGGGAAGCCACTCACCAAGCAGGACCCCCAGAACCCTGAAACCCTTTAACCCCTATACAGGGATTTGGAATTACACATGGCCCAAGGTGATCAATACCTGTGGAAGGCTCCAGTCCGATGAGAGTAGTAGCCAGGCAGGGTCAAACCAGGAATTGCGGAACAGGGACAGAATCGGCAGGCAAGGACATAATCAGAAAACGAGCATTCCCTTCTATGTAACTGTGTGAACAGCAGCCAAGTCCACACCGCCCTGCAGAAAACATAGTATTACCTGAGCATTCCCTTCTATGTGACTGTGTGTGAACAGCTGCCAAGGTCACACCGCCCTGCAGAAAACATAGTATAACCTGAGTATTCCCTTCTATGTGACTGTGTGTGAACAGCAGCCAAGTCCACACCGCCCTGCAGAAAACATAGTATAACCTGAGCATTCCCTTCTATGTGACTGTGTGAACAGGAGCCAAGTCCATACCGCCGTGCAGAAAACATAGTATAACCTGAGCATTCCCTTCTATGTGACTGTGTGTGAACAGCAGCCAAGATCACACTGCCCTGCAGAAAACACAGTATAACCTGAGCATTCCCTTCTATGTGACTGTGTGTGAACAGCAGCCAAGATCACACCACCCTGCAGAAAACATAGTATAACCTGAGCATTCCCTTCTATGTGACTGTGTGTGAACAGCAGCCAAGATCACACCACCCTGCAGAAAACACAGTATAACCTGAGCATTCCCTTCTATGTGACTGTGTGTGAACAGCAGCCAAGATCACACCACCCTGCAGAAAACATAGTATAACCTGAGCATTCCCTTCTATGTGACTGTGTGAACAGCAGCCAAGATCACACCACCCTGCAGAAAACACAGTATAACCTGAGCATTCCCTTCTATGTGACTGTGTGTGAACAGCAGCCAAGATCACACCACCCTGCAGAAAACATAGTATAACCTGAGCATTCCCTTCTATGTGACTGTGTGAATAGCAGCCAAGGTCACACCGCCCTGCAGAAAACATAGTATTACCTGAGCATTCCCTTCTATGTGACTGTGAACAGCAGCCAAGTCCACACCACCCTGCAGAAAACATAGTATAACCTGAGCATTCCCTTCTATGTGACTGTGTGTGAACAGCAGCCAAGTCCACACCGCCCTGCAGAAAACATAGTATAACCTGAGCATTCCCTTCTATGTGACTGTGTGAACAGCAGCCAAGATCACACCACCCTGCAGAAAACATAGTATAACCTGAGCATTCCCTTCTATGTGACTGTGTGAACAGCAGCCAAGATCACACCACCCTGCAGAAAACATAGTATAACCTGAGCATTCCCTTCTATGTGACTGTGTGTGAACAGCAGCCAAGTCCACACCACCCTGCAGAAAACATAGTATAACCTGAGCATTCCCTTCTATGTGACTGTGTGAACAGCAGCCAAGATCACACCACCCTGCAGAAAACATAGTATAACCTGAGCATTCCCTTCTATGTGACTGTGTGTGAACAGCAGCCAAGTCCACACCACCCTGCAGAAAACATAGTATAACCTGAGCATTCCCTTCTATGTGACTGTGTGTGAACAGCAGCCAAGTCCACACCGCCCTGCAGAAAACATAGTATAACCTGAGCATTCCCTTCTATGTGACTGTGTGAACAGCAGCCAAGTCCACACCACCCTGCAGAAAACATAGTATAACCTGAGCATTCCCTTCTATGTGACTGTGTGTGAACAGCAGCCAAGTTCACACCACCCTGCAGAAAACATAGTATAACCTGAGCATTCCCTTCTATGTGACTGTGTGTGAACAGCAGCCAAGTCCACACCACCCTGCAGAAAACATAGTATTACCTGAGCATTCCCTTCTATGTGACTGTGTGTGAACAGCAGCCAAGTTCACACCACCCTGCAGAAAACATAGTATTACCTGAGCATTCCCTTCTATGTGACTGTGTGTGAACAGCAGCCAAGTCCACACCGCCCTGCAGAAAACATAGTATAACCTGAGCATTCCCTTCTATGTGACTGTGTGTGAACAGCAGCCAAGTCCACACCACCCTGCAGAAAACATAGTATAACCTGAGCATTCCCTTCTATGTGACTGTGTGTGAACAGCAGCCAAGTCCACACCGCCCTGCAGAAAACATAGTATAACCTGAGCATTCCCTTCTATGTGACTGTGTGAACAGCAGCCAAGTTCACACCACCCTGCAGAAAACATAGTATAACCTGAGCATTCCCTTCTATGTGACTGTGTGTGAACAGCAGCCAAGTCACACCGCCCTGCAGAAAACATAGTATAACCTGAGCATTCCCTTCTATGTGACTGTGTGAACAGCAGCCAAGTTCACACCACCCTGCAGAAAACACAGTATAACCTGAGCATTCCCTTCTATGTGACTGTGTGAACAGCAGCCAAGTTCACACCACCCTGCAGAAAACATAGTATAACCTGAGCATTCCCTTCTATGTGACTGTGTGAACAGCAGCCAAGTCCACACCGCCCTGCAGAAAACATAGTATAACCTGAGCATTCCCTTCTATGTGACTGTGTGAACAGCAGCCAAGTCCACACCACCCTGCAGAAAACACAGTATAACCTGAGCATTCCCTTCTATGTGACTGTGTGTGAACAGCAGCCAAGTCCACACCGCCCTGCAGAAAACACAGTATAACCTGAGCATTCCCTTCTATGTGACTGTGTGAACAGCAGCCAAGTCCACACCACCCTGCAGAAAACACAGTATAACCTGAGCATTCCCTTCTATGTGACTGTGTGTGAACAGCAGCCAAGTCCACACCACCCTGCAGAAAACATAGTATTACCTGAGCATTCCCTTCTATGTGACTGTGTGAACAGGAGCCAAGTCCACACCACCCTGCAGAAAACATAGTATAACCTGAGCATTCCCTTCTATGTGACTGTGTGAACAGCAGCCAAGTCCACACCGCCCTGCAGAAAACATAGTATAACCTGAGCATTCCCTTCTATGTGCCTGTGTGAACAGCAGCCAAGTCCACACCGCCCTGCAGAAAACATAGTATAACCTGAGCATTCCCTTCTATGTGACTGTGTGAACAGCAGCCAAGTCCACACCGCCCTGCAGAAAACATAGTATAACCTGAGCATTCCCTTCTATGTGACTGTGTGAACAGCAGCCAAGTCCACACCGCCCTGCAGAAAACATAGTATAACCTGAGCATTCCCTTCTATGTGACTGTGTGTGAACAGCGGCCAAGATCACACCGCCCTGCAGAAAACATAGTATAACGTGAGCATTCCCTTCTATGTGACTGTGTGAGCAGCAGCCAAGTCCACACCGCCCTGCAGAAAACATAGTATTACCTGAGCATTCCCTTCTATGTGACTGTGTGTGAACAGCAGCCAAGATCACACCGCCCTGCAGAAAACACAGTATAACCTGAGCAATCCCTTCTATGTGACTGTGTGTGAACAGCAGCCAAGATCACACCACCCTGCAGAAAACACAGTATAACCTGAGCATTCCCTTCTATGTGACTGTGTGTGAACAGCAGCCAAGATCACACCACCCTGCAGAAAACATAGTATAACCTGAGCATTCCCTTCTATGTGACTGTGTGAATAGCAGCCAAGGTCACACCGCCCTGCAGAAAACATAGTATTACCTGAGCATTCCCTTCTATGTGACTGTGAACAGCAGCCAAGTCCACACCACCCTGCAGAAAACATAGTATAACCTGAGCATTCCCTTCTATGTGACTGTGTGTGAACAGCAGCCAAGTCCACACCGCCCTGCAGAAAACATAGTATAACCTGAGCATTCCCTTCTATGTGACTGTGTGAACAGCAGCCAAGATCACACCACCCTGCAGAAAACATAGTATAACCTGAGCATTCCCTTCTATGTGACTGTGTGAACAGCAGCCAAGATCACACCACCCTGCAGAAAACATAGTATAACCTGAGCATTCCCTTCTATGTGACTGTGTGTGAACAGCAGCCAAGTCCACACCACCCTGCAGAAAACATAGTATAACCTGAGCATTCCCTTCTATGTGACTGTGTGAACAGCAGCCAAGATCACACCACCCTGCAGAAAACATAGTATAACCTGAGCATTCCCTTCTATGTGACTGTGTGTGAACAGCAGCCAAGTCCACACCACCCTGCAGAAAACATAGTATAACCTGAGCATTCCCTTCTATGTGACTGTGTGTGAACAGCAGCCAAGTCCACACCGCCCTGCAGAAAACATAGTATAACCTGAGCATTCCCTTCTATGTGACTGTGTGAACAGCAGCCAAGTCCACACCACCCTGCAGAAAACATAGTATAACCTGAGCATTCCCTTCTATGTGACTGTGTGTGAACAGCAGCCAAGTTCACACCACCCTGCAGAAAACATAGTATAACCTGAGCATTCCCTTCTATGTGACTGTGTGTGAACAGCAGCCAAGTCCACACCACCCTGCAGAAAACATAGTATTACCTGAGCATTCCCTTCTATGTGACTGTGTGTGAACAGCAGCCAAGTTCACACCACCCTGCAGAAAACATAGTATTACCTGAGCATTCCCTTCTATGTGACTGTGTGTGAACAGCAGCCAAGTCCACACCGCCCTGCAGAAAACATAGTATAACCTGAGCATTCCCTTCTATGTGACTGTGTGTGAACAGCAGCCAAGTCCACACCACCCTGCAGAAAACATAGTATAACCTGAGCATTCCCTTCTATGTGACTGTGTGTGAACAGCAGCCAAGTCCACACCGCCCTGCAGAAAACATAGTATAACCTGAGCATTCCCTTCTATGTGACTGTGTGAACAGCAGCCAAGTTCACACCACCCTGCAGAAAACATAGTATAACCTGAGCATTCCCTTCTATGTGACTGTGTGTGAACAGCAGCCAAGTCACACCGCCCTGCAGAAAACATAGTATAACCTGAGCATTCCCTTCTATGTGACTGTGTGAACAGCAGCCAAGTTCACACCACCCTGCAGAAAACATAGTATAACCTGAGCATTCCCTTCTATGTGACTGTGTGAACAGCAGCCAAGTCCACACCACCCTGCAGAAAACACAGTATAACCTGAGCATTCCCTTCTATGTGACTGTGTGTGAACAGCAGCCAAGTCCACACCGCCCTGCAGAAAACACAGTATAACCTGAGCATTCCCTTCTATGTGACTGTGTGAACAGCAGCCAAGTCCACACCACCCTGCAGAAAACACAGTATAACCTGAGCATTCCCTTCTATGTGACTGTGTGTGAACAGCAGCCAAGTCCACACCACCCTGCAGAAAACATAGTATTACCTGAGCATTCCCTTCTATGTGACTGTGTGAACAGGAGCCAAGTCCACACCACCCTGCAGAAAACATAGTATAACCTGAGCATTCCCTTCTATGTGACTGTGTGAACAGCAGCCAAGTCCACACCGCCCTGCAGAAAACATAGTATAACCTGAGCATTCCCTTCTATGTGCCTGTGTGAACAGCAGCCAAGTCCACACCGCCCTGCAGAAAACATAGTATAACCTGAGCATTCCCTTCTATGTGACTGTGTGAACAGCAGCCAAGTCCACACCGCCCTGCAGAAAACATAGTATAACCTGAGCATTCCCTTCTATGTGACTGTGTGAACAGCAGCCAAGTCCACACCGCCCTGCAGAAAACATAGTATAACCTGAGCATTCCCTTCTATGTGACTGTGTGTGAACAGCGGCCAAGATCACACCGCCCTGCAGAAAACATAGTATAACGTGAGCATTCCCTTCTATGTGACTGTGTGAGCAGCAGCCAAGTCCACACCGCCCTGCAGAAAACATAGTATTACCTGAGCATTCCCTTCTATGTGACTGTGTGTGAACAGCAGCCAAGATCACACCGCCCTGCAGAAAACACAGTATAACCTGAGCAATCCCTTCTATGTGACTGTGTGTGAACAGCAGCCAAGATCACACCACCCTGCAGAAAACATAGTATAACCTGAGCATTCCCTTCTATGTGACTGTGTGTGAACAGCAGCCAAGTCCACACCGCCCTGCAGAAAACATAGTATAACCTGAGCATTCCCTTCTATGTGACTGTGTGTGAACAGCAGCCAAGTCCACACCGCCCTGCAGAAAACATAGTATTACCTGAGCATTCCCTTCTATGTGACTGTGTGAACAGCAGCCAAGTCCACACCACCCTGCAGAAAACATAGTATAACCTGAGCATTCCCTTCTATGTGACTGTGTGAACAGCAGCCAAGTCCACACCGCCCTGCAGAAAACATAGTATAACCTGAGCATTCCCTTCTATGTGACTGTGTGAACAGCAGCCAAGTCCACACCGCCCTGCAGAAAACATAGTATAACCTGAGCATTCCCTTCTATGTGACTGTGTGAGCAGCAGCCAAGTCCACACCGCCCTGCAGAAAACATAGTATAACCTGAGCATTCCCTTCTATGTGACTGTGTGAACAGCAGCCAAGTCCACACCGCCCTGCAGAAAACACAGTATAACCTGAGCATTCCCTTCTATGTGACTGTGTGAACAGCAGCCAAGTCCACACCGCCCTGCAGAAAACATAGTATAACCTGAGCATTCCCTTCTATGTGACTGTGTGTGAACAGCAGCCAAGTCCACACCGCCCTGCAGAAAACATAGTATAACCTGAGCATTCCCTTCTATGTGACTGTGTGAACAGCAGCCAAGTCCACACCGCCCTGCAGAAAACATAGTATAACCTGAGCATTCCTTTCTATGTGACTGTGTGAACAGCAGCCAAGTCCACACCACCCTGCAGAAAACATAGTACAACCTGAGCATTCCCTTCTATGTGACTGTGTGAACAGCGGCCAAGTCCACACCGCCCTGCAGAAAACATAGTATAACCTGAGCATTCCCTTCTATGTGACTGTGTGAACAGCGGCCAAGTCCACACCGCCCTGCAGAAAACATAGTATTACCTGAGCATTCCCTTCTATGTGACTGTGTGTGAACAGGAGCCAAGTCCACACCGCCCTGCAGAAAACATAGTATTACCTGAGCATTCCCTTCTATGTGACTGTGTGTGAACAGCAGCCAAGTCCACACCGCCCTGCAGAAAACATAGTATAACCTGAGCATTCCCTTCTATGTGACTGTGTGTGAACAGCAGCCAAGTCCACACCACCCTGCAGAAAACATAGTATAACCTGAGCATTCCCTTCTATGTGACTGTGTGTGAACAGGAGCCAAGTCCACACCGCCCTGCAGAAAACATAGTATACCCTGAGCATACCCTTCTATGTGACTGTGTGAACAGCAGCCAAGTCCACACCACCCTGCAGAAAACATAGTATAACCTGAGCATTCCCTTCTATGTGACTGTGTGAACAGCGGCCAAGTCCACACCGCCCTGCAGAAAACATAGTATTACCTGAGCATTCCCTTCTATGTGACTGTGTGTGAACAGGAGCCAAGTCCACACCGCCCTGCAGAAAACATAGTATAACCTGAGCATTCCCTTCTATGTGACTGTGTGAACAGGAGCCAAGTCCACACCGCCCTGCAGAAAACATAGTATTACCTGAGCATTCCCTTCTATGTGACTGTGTGTGAACAGGAGCCAAGTCCACACCGCCCTGCAGAAAACATAGTATTACCTGAGCATTCCCTTCTATGTGACTGTGTGTGAACAGGAGCCAAGTCCACACCGCCCTGCAGAAAACATAGTATTACCTGAGCATTCCCTTCTATGTGACTGTGTGTGAACAGGAGCCAAGTCCACACCGCCCTGCAGAAAACATAGTATTACCTGAGCATTCCCTTCTATGTGACTGTGTGTGAACAGGAGCCAAGTCCACACCGCCCTGCAGAAAACATAGTATTACCTGAGCATTCCCTTCTATGTGACTGTGTGTGAACAGCAGCCAAGTCCACACCGCCCTGCAGAAAACATAGTATAACCTGAGCATTCCCTTCTATGTGACTGTGTGAACAGCAGCCAAGTCCACACCGCCCTGCAGAAAACATAGTATAACCTGAGCATTCCCTTCTATGTGACTGTGTGTGAACAGCAGCCAAGTCCACACCACCCTGCAGAAAACATAGTATAACCTGAGCATTCCCTTCTATGTGACTGTGTGAACAGCAGCCAAGTTCACACCACCCTGCAGAAAACATAGTATAACCTGAGCATTCCCTTCTATGTGACTGTGTGAACAGCAGCCAAGTCCACACCACCCTGCAGAAAACATAGTATAACCTGAGCATTCCCTTCTATGTGACTGTGTGTGAACAGCAGCCAAGTCCACACCACCCTGCAGAAAACATAGTATAACCTGAGCATTCCCTTCTATGTGACTGTGTGTGAACAGCAGCCAAGTCCACACCGCCCTGCAGAAAACATAGTATAACCTGAGCATTCCCTTCTATGTGACTGTGTGTGAACAGCAGCCAAGTCCACACCACCCTGCAGAAAACATAGTATAACCTGAGCATTCCCTTCTATGTGACTGTGTGTGAACAGCAGCCAAGTCCACACCACCCTGCAGAAAACATAGTATTACCTGAGCATTCCCTTCTATGTGACTGTATGAACAGGAGCCAAGATCACACCGCCCTGCAGAAAACATAGTATAACCTGAGCATTCCCTTCTATGTGACTGTGTGAACAGCAGCCAAGTCCACACCGCCCTGCAGAAAACATAGTATAACCTGAGCATTCCCTTCTATGTGACTGTGTGTGAACAGCAGCCAAGTCCACACCGCCCTGCAGAAAACATAGTATAACCTGAGCAATCCCTTCTATGTGACTGTATGAACAGCAGCCAAGTCCACACCGCCCTGCAGAAAACATAGTATAACCTGAGCATTCCCTTCTATGTGACTGTGTGTGAACAGCAGCCAAGTCCACACCGCCCTGCAGAAAACATAGTATAACCTGAGCATTCCCTTCTATGTGACTGTGTGTGAACAGCAGCCAAGTCCACACCGCCCTGCAGAAAACATAGTATAACCTGAGCAATCCCTTCTATGTGACTGTATGAACAGCAGCCAAGTCCACACCACCCTGCAGAAAACATAGTATTACCTGAGCATTCCCTTCTATGTGACTGTGTGTGAACAGCAGCCAAGTCCACACCGCCCTGCAGAAAACATAGTATAACGTGAGCATACCCTTCTATGTGACTGTATGAACAGGAGCCAAGATCACACCGCCCTGCAGAAAACATAGTATAACCTGAGCATTCCCTTCTATGTGACTGTGTGAACAGCAGCCAAGTCCACACCGCCCTGCAGAAAACATAGTATAACCTGAGCATTCCCTTCTATGTGACTGTGTGTGAACAGCAGCCAAGTCCACACCACCCTGCAGAAAACATAGTATTACCTGAGCATTCCCTTCTATGTGACTGTGTGAACAGCAGCCAAGTCCACACCACCCTGCAGAAAACACAGTATAACCTGAGCATTCCCTTCTATGTGACTGTGTGTGAACAGCAGCCAAGTCCACACCACCCTGCAGAAAACATAGTATAACCTGAGCATTCCCTTCTATGTGACTGTGTGTGAACAGCAGCCAAGATCACACCACCCTGCAGAAAACACAGTATAACCTGAGCAATCCCTTCTATGTGACTGTATGAACAGCAGCCAAGTCCACACCGCCCTGCAGAAAACATAGTATTACCTGAGCATTCCCTTCTATGTGACTGTGTGTGAACAGCAGCCAAGTCAACACCGCCCTGCAGAAAACATAGTATAACCTGAGCAATCCCTTCTATGTGACTGTGTGTGAACAGCAGCCAAGTCCACACCGCCCTGCAGAAAACATAGTATAACCTGAGCATTCCCTTCTATGTGACTGTATGAACAGCAGCCAAGTCAACACCGCCCTGCAGAAAACATAGTATAACCTGAGCATTCCCTTCTATGTGACTGTGTGTGAACAGCAGCCAAGTCAACACCGCCCTGCAGAAAACATAGTATAACCTGAGCATTCCCTTCTATGTGACTGTGTGTGAACAGCAGCCAAGTTCACACCGCCCTGCAGAAAACATAGTATAACCTGAGCATTCCCTTCTATGTGACTGTGTGAACAGCAGCCAAGTCCACACCGCCCTGCAGAAAACATAGTATAACCTGAGCATTCCCTTCTATGTGACTGTGTGAACAGCAGCCAAGTCCACACCACCCTGCAGAAAACATAGTATTACCTGAGCATTCCCTTCTATGTGACTGTGTGTGAACAGCAGCCAAGTCCACACCGCCCTGCAGAAAACATAGTATTACCTGAGCATTCCCTTCTATGTGACTGTGTGAACAGGAGCCAAGTCCACACCACCCTGCAGAAAACATAGTATAACCTGAGCATTCCCTTCTATGTGACTGTGTGTGAACAGCAGCCAAGTTCACACCGCCCTGCAGAAAACATAGTATAACCTGAGCAATCCCTTCTATGTGACTGTGTGTGAACAGCAGCCAAGTCCACACCGCCCTGCAGAAAACATAGTATAACCTGAGCAATCCCTTCTATGTGACTGTGTGTGAACAGGAGCCAAGTCCACACCGCCCTGCAGAAAACATAGTATAACCTGAGCATTCCCTTCTATGTGACTGTGTGTGAACAGCAGCCAAGTCCACACCACCCTGCAGAAAACATAGTATAACCTGAGCATTCCCTTCTATGTGACTGTGTGAACAGCAGCCAAGTCCACACCGCCCTGCAGAAAACATAGTATTACCTGAGCATTCCCTTCTATGTGACTGTGTGAACAGCAGCCAAGTTCACACCACCCTGCAGAAAACATAGTATAACCTGAGCATTCCCTTCTATGTGACTGTGTGTGAACAGCAGCCAAGTCCACACCACCCTGCAGAAAACATAGTATAACCTGAGCATTCCCTTCTATGTGACTGTGTGTGAACAGCAGCCAAGTCCACACCGCCCTGCAGAAAACATAGTATAACCTGAGCATTCCCTTCTATGTGACTGTGTGAACAGCAGCCAAGTTCACACCGCCCTGCAGAAAACATAGTATTACCTGAGCATTCCCTTCTATGTGACTGTGTGTGAACAGCAGCCAAGTCCACACCGCCCTGCAGAAAACATAGTATAACCTGAGCAATCCCTTCTATGTGACTGTGTGTGAACAGGAGCCAAGTCCACACCGCCCTGCAGAAAACATAGTATAACCTGAGCATTCCCTTCTATGTGACTGTGTGTGAACAGGAGCCAAGTCCACACCGCCCTGCAGAAAACATAGTATAACCTGAGCATTCCCTTCTATGTGACTGTGTGTGAACAGCAGCCAAGTCCACACCGCCCTGCAGAAAACATAGTATAACCTGAGCATTCCCTTCTATGTGACTGTGTGTGAACAGGAGCCAAGTCCACACCGCCCTGCAGAAAACATAGTATTACCTGAGCAATCCCTTCTATGTGACTGTGTGTGAACAGGAGCCAAGTCCACACCACCCTGCAGAAAACATAGTATTACCTGAGCATTCCCTTCTATGTGACTGTGTGTGAACAGGAGCCAAGTCCACACCACCCTGCAGAAAACATAGTATTACCTGAGCATTCCCTTCTATGTGACTGTGTGAACAGCAGCCAAGTCCGCACCACCCTGCAGAAAACAATCTAAGGCCTGCGCCACACATCCGTGCCTCCGGTACGTTTTTGGCATTTTTTGCACGTACCGGAGACACGTGCTGATGTTGACATACTATTTTTAATCTAAAAAGCCTCACGTCAGTGTTTGCGCACGGAGCGTGTGTCCGTTCCGTGCGTACGTTTGAGCGTGTCGAAAAAGCGCTGACATGTCCGTTTTCCACCGGCATCACGTCCTCACGGATCCATTAAATCCTATGGGTCCGTGTTTACACGTACGTGATACGGATGGCCTCCGTATGCTATCCGTGTGGTCCGTGTCCGTGTTTTAATTAGAAAGTTTGTTACACTCTGAAATACTTTCAGGTGGCGTAGCTAACATATTTTTTTGCACAAAACTAACTGTGCATTTGCAGAAGGAGTGAGCAAGCAAGAAGTTGTAGTTCTGTGTATTGCAAGATCTATTTTGAGCAAACTTTCGTCTTCGAAATATAATAATGGCACCACGGGTGGACACGGAGAAACTTATAACAGCTGTCGAGACTCACCCACCATTATGGGATACACGTGTAGATGGTTACCATGACCGACTGACAGTTGAGCGCCATTGGAATCAAGTAGCTGAGGAAGTGTACCCCAATAATGCATGGTCTAGATGTTCTCCTGCAAAGCGTGCTAAATATGGTAAGTTGTTGTATTTTTTTATAGTTATTTATTTAATATCTATATTTGGATTTTTTCATACTTTCAAACTGTGATTGTTTTGGCATAGTTATGTTGTCTTTTAGTGTAAAATCCTATGAGAAGAATTGGTATATGTACTACTCAATATATTGAGTTCCTGTACAATTTTTTCATAGTATCACCAAACTTTCATAAGTGTCAAAAATCAAAGTATACTTAAATTTGTAATCTGACTTGGAATTCTTCATGAATTTACTTAATTAACTGATTAAACTGTCATGTGTTTTTAAATTCCCTGTTGTATTAGTCTAAATTTAGTATCACAATTGAAAATCTTGTTGTTTTTTTTTTTTAAAATAAAATTGTTTAAAATGACATGTCAATATCATTACCTACATGTATCAAATTATATTTCTAGTAATTGATAGCCAAATGTCATTGCAAAAACACCAAATTAGAATTTAAATATAGATGACAATTACTTAAAATATAATTATTCAGAAATATTATTTGGTTATGTGTGAATGTCTAAACATGTTTTTGAATGAAGAATATCTAAATAAATTATATTTAATCCAAAGTATTTGACCAACATAATTGTGTTAAATTGTATATTACATTTCGCAAACATTATTTAAATTAATGTGTGCAGATTTATGGAGAATGTTGCAAGTGACATATTATTTTATTTTCCACAGTTGACTTGGTAAAAAGGCGTTGGCGTTCAGCCCGTGATCAGTACCGAAGGGAGTACAACCCTATACCATCCTCATCCAGCCAAGGCCGCAAACGCAGATATGTCTACTATGAACAATTAAGCTTCCTAGCACCCATCTTAGAAGTTACACAGTAAGTTTGTTTTTTTTTTTTTAAAAAAAAAAAACCCCCTGAAGATAATTGGACAAAGATAAATGTTAAGATTATAATATGTTTTTTCATTTCTTATAGAACGGAGGATAATCTTGACGAATCAGATGATGAACCAACAGCAGGTCCCTCTGCTACAGCCACCTCAGCATCAGAACAAGAACCTGCCAGAGAAGACATTGAAATTCCTGAGACTCAACAAGATGCAGCAAATGAATCACATGAGGGTGGGACAGAGAGTGCACAAACCAACACCCAAGGCTCATCAACGCAACAAACAACCACACCAGCTACACAATCAACACAAACAAATGTACTTCCACGTTTTGCACCACAACCTCTACGTGCAAGAAGAATCCGCAGACCTGAGGAAATGAGATCCTTACCGGAAATAATTGACACACGCATTATTCACATAATGAACACTTTAATTCCAGAAACAGATGCCGAGCGTTTTTGTCGGTCTTTATCTACTAGCTTAACCAAAATTCCTTCAGATAGGCAGGAACGTGTAAGAGCTGCTATGCTGACCCTACTGTCAGCTAGTCAGGCAGAACAGGAACCAGTGAGAGTGTATGAGGCCATAGAAAATTGGCGTACCATTATGCAACAACATACAGTCCCAAACACAACAGACAATCAAAATACAATTTCAACACAAACAACAATGGCAACTGTAATAGTCAATAATCCACTATTACAACAATCTGGACAACCTTCAATTGCTTCAAGTACGTTATTCCCAACACCAATTAGACAAGGGTATGTTGCAACCAATACTGGTGCCTTAAGCACTGTACAAAGTGCTACCTCACAGCAACCCATGAACTATATGAATTTACAACCAACTCAAACTACTAGTTACTTTACTCAACCCACAAATATTGGTGGTTTACCTAATTTGTTTCCAGGTTCAACATACCCACAATCATTCATGATGCCTCATTATCCAATCTCAACTATGTTACCTACACCACACTTACAAACATCAGTCAACTATCCTCAAGGTCAACAACATACACACACACAATACCCAATTACCCATGTAGATCCACAGGTGTACTCAACCACAGGCAATGTGTTGGGACAAACCAGCATGCAACAGACTGTTCCACACACTACTGTAGCTAGTAATAGGAATGTTGTTCAGCAAACAACTGCTTCCATTCCTGAAAATACCATTTCTGAGGCCACACAAAACAACATACTCAGCAACACTCAGGTTACTTCACTAGAAGATCTTGTTGACTTGTGATGCACATTTTTGTTAATCTTAACAATCAAACAACAAATCTGATGAATGTGTCAAAATGTTAAAAAAGAGGGATTTCCAAAAATGTGCAAACTCAGAGTTGAAAAGATTTAAAAAACATGTGTGATTATACTTAGTGACGGATCACATATATGTTTTATGGCCTTTATTTTTGTAATTTTATGAACACATTTTTACCCAACCAATTTGATGGTTAGATTAGTTCTAATATTCTGAAAACACAGTTTACAATTTTTTGGTCTATGTCAATGTCCAACATGATAGCAACTTAATTGGCCGACATTTTTCAACATTGTAAGCAATGCACACATTTTCTTTACAATTACTCTTGTATGTAAAGTATATTTTGTATGTTATGAAGAATACCATCAAAATTTACATTTAGAAAACTTTAACACAAGATGAACAATATGTACATTTTTAATGTGGATGTGAAAAAATAACATCCTTACTTTATGGATTAATATGCTTATTCTTAATAAAAGATTCTGTTTTTGAAGAAAAGAAACATGTTTATTATTGATATTTATTAATAATATTGCATTTTTTCAATAGACGATTAACATTATTAATGTTGTAAGTTTAAAATAAGTTTCCTAAAACATGATAGTAACACAGAAATGTACATACACATACATACAACATTCAGAAAACCATGTTGCTAACAGAAATGTCAGTTTATGATTAACGCATTTGCCCTTTAATACTAGTTCGATTTAAGCTCTTAGATGTTGAGAAAATTTAACCAAGTTCCTATAATAAAAAAAAATTATATTTTTATCAACAAAAAACCATCACAATCTTAACAATCATCACTATTATTAGTATCATCAAAACAATTAAAGTAATCAGTAAATAAATTTCTAATTTGTAAACCAGATGTCACGGAATTATGAGACATAGGTTCACCTGTGGGATTAACAACATGGTTTATCTGAAATTCATCATCCACATAAGTTCCTCCTTCATGTATCCGACAGTAATTGTGAAGCACTATGGTAGCCTTGAGTACAGATGTGACAAAGGTTGGCTGCAACTGAATCGTTGTCTGATAAATGCGCCATTTGTTAGCTAAAATACCAAATGCACACTCCACATAACGTCTTGCTTTAGTTAGCCGATTATTAAAGTACTGTTTCCTGTCATCAATGGATCTCCTTGGATATGGTCGCATAACATGTTTGGATAATGCAAATCCTGCATCTGCTACCATCACATATGGTGCCAACGGTCCAGATGTACCAGGTAGGGCAACTGGAGGGGGGATCAATAATGAATTTTCTTGCAGGCGTTGGGCTAATCTTGATGAACGGAAAATACGGGCATCTGAGGCACTACCATAGGCCCCAATGTCTGCATAAATAAAACGGTATTCTGTGTCAACCAATGCCAAAATAACAACGGAAAAAAACTTATGAAAATTGAAATAACGTGACCCAGAGTTTGGTGGCTTTTTAACTCTGAAATGCTTGCCATCCAAAGCTCCTATGCAGTTAGGAAAGTCAACAGAGTCCTTGAAGCCCTTAGAGATTTTCAACCAATCTTCTCTGTTTGGCTGAGGCATCATTTCTTCTTTTAAATGTTGCCATATCATGTCGCATGTGTGACGTACTATAACGGCAATGGTTGATCGACCCAACAAAAAATCAAAATGTAAAGCACTAAAAGATTGACCAGTCGCCAAGAATCTATGAAAACAAGACAAACAATGATTTACAATTAACACTATGTTTTTTTAAATTAAAACAATCATAAGAAAACAGAAACATTGAATCAAAAATGAGATTAGATCAATAAAGATCAATTACACATTTCAATGTGAAAAATAACACATTTACACAAATTACAAAAATAACAAATATAATACCTCAGAGTCACCATAAATCTCTCCTCTGGGGAAATGGAAAGCCGCATCCAAGTGTCCTGATGTTGCAAATGAGGTCGTAAAATATTTAGTAAGTAATCAAAACTCTCAACTGACAACCGGCAGTATGAAAAAAACTTATCTGGGAAATTCCGTAACTCAAAAAATAAAGTATGGAAATGACCATGCATAGGCCGCATCATCATTAGTGGATGCACCCACAATCTGGTTCTTCTTACATTATCATATTGCAACATGTGGCGTCGAACGCCAAAACGACGAGATATAATCCAACATAAAAACACTAAGGCCTCCGTGGATAATGGCATTGCGACAATTTTGTCTCAACACATAGGTGCTCCAAGGCATAATACAAGCAGGAAACAGTTTATAGTTAACTTATATTTATGTCCTAATCACATACACCTATGTGTCATTTAATTCCAAGTAATCACCATTATCTCAATGTGTGAAACATGTGAAACACGCACAAAAAACGGACTGCACACGGAACACACACTGACGTATTTCACGCACAGGAAAACGCACACACGTACACACGTATGACACACGATATGCATACGGACACCACACGGAGGGGAAAAACGGACTGCAAATACGGAACACGGACACAAAAAACGGACTACACCAAACGTACGTTTTTTACACGTGAGTGTGGCAGAGGCCTAAAAGTGTAACAAAGTTACCCACTGGATATGTAACAAACTTTAAGTAAAGGCTATTGGAATTAAGACAAACGGCAAACTTTGGTAAAAACGCTGTGTGACCAGAAAAGGAGAATTACTAGGCGCTTTCAATAGATATACATTAAGTCATCTTTTAGGTTCATGCCATGGGGATTCTTCGTATTCATTGATGAAATCCAAAAAGCTTTGCGTGCCAAAAGGCATTTACGCCATCACCCCTCTCACAGGGCGTTTGACCTGAAGATTTTATTTTTCAGCAAGAAAGGGAAAATATTGTGGGCAGAGTAAAGGAGAGAGGTTATAGTTCCCATTGCATTAATAGGGCACTGAGGAAGGTTGATCACAATGACAGATCCTGCCTTCTATACAATGGGGGCCGTGCTAAAAAGAAAGCCGTTGGCACTGATTCGGGTGTTCGCTTCAATCCAGCTTATAGCAGGCAATTTCAAGAAATTAAAAAAATCATTCTTAAATATCTCCTGGTCATTAATCAGGATGAGAAATATGGCAGCATCTTGGAACGAGGGTGTCGGATGGTGGCCAAAAGAGGTAAAACCTTAGGTGATACTATATTTCCCGGTCTTTTTAGAACCAAGACTGACCGTTCAGCCTGGTTCACAAGCCGCGCTTTTTTCAAATATGGAAATTCACAATACAATGTCTGTCAATTCACAGTTAATCAAAAGAAAATGTTCTTCTTGCCAAATGGTAAAGTGCAGAATATAATGTCTTTTATTAATTGTGACTAATTACATTGTATACTGCATAGAATGTGTTTGCTGCAATATCAAGTACGTTGGATGCACAATTCGTAAGCTGAAGAGGAGAATTGCTGAGCATTTCAGCAACATATGTAATAAGATCAGTAGATTTCAGGAGCTGCGAAACATTGTGTTCAAACGCACAATGGTGAGGTCTCCTCTTTTTCTTTTTATGGCCTGGAAAAGGTCAATCGCCCTGTGAGAGGGATGATTGGTGTAAATGCCTTTTGGCACATGAAGATTTTTGGACTTTATCTATGAATACAAAGAATCACCATCGCATGAAGTTAAAAAATGACTTAATGTATATCTAATGAAAGCGCCTAGTAATTGTCCTTTTCTGGTCACACAGCGTTTATACCAAAAGTTGCTGTCTGTATTATTTCCAATAGCCTTTACTTAACCTCAGCTGGTGGGGTGGGGTTTGCCACACCCCAGGGAAATTTTGTTCAGCTGGCATTCATTGGATAATGCTGATATGAGGATACGTGTCTCACTAGCTTCCATCCATTTCCTTGTCAACAGGATGTCGTCAAGGCTAGTGTTGAGCCACCCCCCTAGCGTGCGAGTTAGGTTCGTCGAACGGCGGCTCCGTTCGACGAACGTTCGACGAACGGCGGCTCCATTCGACCAACTCCTTCGAACCCCCCTTGAAAACAATGGCAGGCAAACACATAAAAACACATTATACATGTACACATACAGTTAATAAACATTGCCATTACACTTACAGGTCCCCACGACGCGTCCTGCACTCTGTCTCCTGCCGCTTTCCCTTCCGATCATCGTTGCACCCTCCCGGTAACTAGCACTGATGATAGGACCTTCCATGACGTCAAAATAGCATGTGACCAGTCACGTGTCTATTATCTCTTTGGCTATAGACTGGTCACATGGCTAGACATCATGCTAGGTCCTGTCAGTGCATCTCTCCGGTACGCAGTGATCGTTCCAGCATCTCCATGTACCGGCAAGATGCTTGGGAACATGCTTGGTTCCCCATTCTTGCATGTCGGCGCTTTTTACAGAGTCAGCCCACATGCAAGGACTGGATGCCACAGCCGGTGAATAACGAAGATCACCATTGCTATAGTAACCCACCTATCAGCAGTGACGTCACCGCTTACAGCCCACAGCCTCTGCTCACTCACTGAGTGATTAGAGTACACAGGGAGCAGCAGCACCTTCCTCCCATGCAGTGCTGTCTGATGTAGCAGAGCTGCATGGGTTGAAGGAGAAAGAAGACAGAAGACCAGGATCGTGGATCGATGACAGGGAGTAATAAACATGGAGTCTCTAAGTGTGTCTTTGTATTTATTTCTATTAAAGTATTTTTTCTCTGTGTGGTGTCTTTTTTTTTTTTTTAACCCTTCATTGGAGATTCTTAATGGCGGGGTCAAATTTGCCTGACATTAAGAATCTCTGGCTTAATACTAGCTAGTAAAACAAATCTAGTACTAACCCATTATCACCCAGCAAGCCACCCGGCTTCAGGAAGAGTTGGATACAGTGCCAGATGATGGCGCTTCTATGAAAGCGTCATTTTCTGGGGCTGCTGCGGACTGCAATTTGCAGCAGAGGGGCCCAGAAAGCTCGGGCCAACCTGTGCTGCGGATTCCAATCCCCAGCTCCCTAGTTGCACCTGGCCGGACACAAAAATGGGGCGAAGCCCATGTCGATTTTTTTTTTTAATTATTTCATGAAATTCCCTACATTTTTAGTTCCCAGCCGGGTACAAATAGGCAGCCGGGGGTTGGGGGCAGCCGTACCTGCCTGCTGTACCTGGCTAGAATACAAAAATATGGCGAAGCCCACGTCATTTTTTTGGTGGGCAAAAAACTCTTGCATACAGTCCTGGATGGAGTATGCTGAGCCTCAGCAGCTGCTGTTTGCTCTCCTGCATACACTAGTGTTGTGAATGTTAGTTATGTTTTGGCTGCTGGGAGGCTCCCTCTGGTGGCCAGGAATGGTTTGGACAGAGACCAGGTGTGTTGTGCAGTGGGTGTTTCCTTTGCTAACTCTCTGCTTATTTAAGTCCTGGTCTGATTGCAGGCTGTTGCCGGATGTCAGTTGTTCTTTGTATCTCCAGCCTGCTTAATCCTGCTCTACACCACATCCACTCCAGAAAAGTGTTTGCTCTTTATTTATTGTCTGGTTCTTTTTCTTATCTGGGTTTGTCATTTGTTGTAGTTGGTTTCAGTTTATTTCCTTCCAGGGATTTTCCCCCTCAGTGGATTGTTGAGGAACTCCCTGCAGTTCTGTGTGGAGTATAGCTCCTTTTGGGTCCATGTGTTTGTGGCTTGTTGAATTTGTTATAATTCTTGTTTTCTGTTCATTGGTATGACAAGGGCACCTGGTATAGGACGGAGTTCAGATCAAGCGATCTGAGGGCTTTTTGTACTATCAGGAAGTTGGTATTTTGCAGGGTTTTTCTCTGGCCACCATCAGTCCCTTTCCTGTCCTGTCCTATTTAGTCAGTAGGGCCTCACCTTTTGCTAATCCTATCATCTATCTGTGTATTGTGTTTTCCTATATCACCGCAGTCTTTGAATGTGGGGGGCTTGCTATTCTTGTCTATTTTCTGAGGCAGAGAGTTATTCATCTTTCCTACCTTTTAGGATAGTTAGTTCTCCGGCTGGGTTCGCGGTGCACAGGATGTTAGTTCACCCCTCGGCTACTTCTAGTTGTGATGGTTAGTAAGGGGATGGCGGCCAGATTAGTTGCCAATGATTTGTGGTGGTCTTCCATGGTTCCGGATCATAACACACTAGTGAATGGAGCCTTGTAGTTCTGCTCCCCCTGTCTCTCCCTCCAGCATACAGTCATGGATGCAGCATGCTGAGCCTTGTATTTCTGCAGCTGCTGTCTGCTCTCCTGCATACACTAGTGGACGAAGAATGCTGAGCCTTGCAGTTCTGCTTCCCCTGCCTCTCCTTCAAGCATACAGTCCTGGATGGAGGATGCTCAGCCTTGTAGTTTTGCAGCTGCCCCCTCCAGCATACAGTCCTGGATGGAGGATGCTGAGCCATGTAGTTCTGCAGCTGCTGTCAGCTGTCCTGCATACACTAGTGAGTGGAGCACGCTGAGCCTTGTAGTTCTGCTTCCCCTGTCTCTCCCTCCAGCATGCAGTCCTGGATGCAGCATGCTGAGCCTTTGTTTTTCTGCAGCTGCTGTCTGCTCTCCTGCATACACTAGTGGATGAAGAATGCTGAGCCTTGCAGTTCTGCTCCCCCTGCCTCTCCTTCAAGCATACAGTCCTGGATGAAGGATGCTCAGCCTTGTAGGGCGGTGTGGACTTGGCTGCTGCTCACACAGTCACATAGAAGGGAATGCTCAGGTTATACTATGTTTTCTGCAGGGTGGTGTGGACTTGGCTGCTGTTCACACAGTCACATAGAAGGGAATGCTCAGGTTATACTATGTTTTCTGCAGGGCGGTGTGGACTTGGCTGCTGTTCACACAGTCACATAGAAGGGAATGCTCAGGTAATACTATGTTTTCTGCAGGGTGGTGTGGACTTGGCTCCTGTTCACACAGTCACATAGAAGGGATTGCTCAGGTAATACTATGTTTTCTGCAGGGTGGTGTGGACTTGGCTGCTGTTCACACAGTCACATAGAAGGGATTGCTCAGGTAATACTATGTTTTCTGCAGGGCGGTGTGGACTTGGCTCCTGTTCACACAGTCACATAGAAGGGAATGTTCAGGTAATACTATGTTTTCTGCAGGGCGGTGTGGACTTGGCTGCTGTTCACACACAGTTACATAGAAGGGAATACTCAGGTTATACTATGTTTTCTGCAGGGCGGTGTGGACTTGGCTGCTGTTCACACACAGTCACATAGAAGGGAATGCTCAGGTTATACTGTGTTTTCTGCAGGGCGGTGTGGACTTGGCTGCTGTTCACACACAGTCACATAGAAGGGATTGCTCAGGTTATACTATGTTTTCTGCAGGGCGGTGTGGACTTGGCTGCTGTTCACACACAGTCACATAGAAGGGAATGCTCAGGTTATACTATGTTTTCTGCAGGGCGGTGTGGACTTGGCTGCTGTTCACACAGTCAAATAGAAGGGAATGCTCAGGTTATACTATGTTTTCTGCAGGGCGGTGTGGACTTGGCTCCTGTTCACACAGTCACATAGAAGGGAATGCTCAGGTTATACTATGTTTTCTGCAGGGTGGTGTGGACTTGGCTGCTGTTCACACAGTCACATAGAAGGGAATGCTCAGGTTATACTATGTTTTCTGCAGGGTGGTGTGGACTTGGCTGCTGTTCACACAGTCACATAGAAGGGAATGCTCAGGTTATACTATGTTTTCTGCAGGGTGGTGTGGACTTGGCTGCTGTTCACACAGTCACATAGAAGGGAATGCTCAGGTTATACTATGTTTTCTGCAGGGCGGTGTGGACTTGGCTCCTGTTCACACACAGTCACATAGAAGGGAATACTCAGGTTATACTATGTTTTCTGCAGGGCGGTGTGGACTTGGCTGCTGTTCACACAGTCACATAGAAGGGAATACTCAGGTTATACTATGTTTTCTGCAGGGTGGTGTGGACTTGGCTGCTATTCACACAGTCACATAGAAGGGAATGCTCAGGTTATACTATGTTTTCTGCAGGGCGGTGTGGACTTGGCTGCTGTTCACACAGTCACATAGAAGGGAATGCTCAGGTTATACTATGTTTTCTGCAGGGTGGTGTGGACTTGGCTGCTATTCACACAGTCACATAGAAGGGAATGCTCAGGTTATACTATGTTTTCTGCAGGGCGGTGTGGACTTGGCTGCTGTTCACACAGTCACATAGAAGGGAATGCTCAGGTTATACTATGTTTTCTGCAGGGTGGTGTGGACTTGGCTGCTATTCACACAGTCACATAGAAGGGAATGCTCAGGTTATACTATGTTTTCTGCAGGGTGGTGTGGACTTGGCTGCTGTTCACACACAGTCACATAGAAGGGAATGCTCAGGTTATACTGTGTTTTCTGCAGGGCGGTGTGGACTTGGCTGCTATTCACACAGTCACATAGAAGGGAATGCTCAGGTTATACTATGTTTTCTGCAGGGTGGTGTGGACTTGGCTGCTGTTCACACAGTCACATAGAAGGGAATACTCAGGTTATACTGTGTTTTCTGCAGGGTGGTGTGGACTTGGCTCCTGTTCACACAGTCACATAGAAGGGAATACTCAGGTTATACTGTGTTTTCTGCAGGGCGGTGTGAACTTGGCTGCTGTTCACACACAGTCACATAGAAGGGAATGCTCAGGTTATACTATGTTTTCTGCAGGGCGGTGTGGACTTGGCTGCTGTTCACACAGTCACATAGAAGGGAATGCTCAGGTTATACTATGTTTTCTGCAGGGCGGTGTGGACTTGGCTGCTGTTCACACAGTCACATAGAAGGGAATGCTCAGGTTATACTATGTTTTCTGCAGGGTGGTGTGGACTTGGCTGCTGTTCACACAGTCACATAGAAGGGAATACTCAGGTTATACTGTGTTTTCTGCAGGGTGGTGTGGACTTGGCTCCTGTTCACACAGTCACATAGAAGGGAATACTCAGGTTATACTGTGTTTTCTGCAGGGCGGTGTGAACTTGGCTGCTGTTCACACACAGTCACATAGAAGGGAATACTCAGGTTATACTATGTTTTCTGCAGGGCGGTGTGGACTTGGCTCCTGTTCACACACAGTCACATAGAAGGGTATGCTCCGGTTATACTATGTTTTCTGCAGGGTGGTGTGGACTTGGCCGCTGTTCACACACAGTCATATAGAAGGGTATGCTCACGTTATACTATGTTTTCTGCAGGGCGGTGTGGACTTGGCTGCTGTTCACACACAGTCACATAGAAGGGAATGCTCAGGTTATACTATGTTTTCTGCAGGGTGGTGTGGACTTGGCTGCTGTTCACACACAGTCACATAGAAGGGAATGCTCAGGTTATACTATGTTTTCTGCAGGGCGGTGTGGACTTGGCTGCTGTTCACACACAGTCACATAGAAGGGAATGCTCAGGTAATACTATGTTTTCTGCAGGGTGGTGTGACCTTGGCCGCTGTTCACACACAGTCACATAGAAGGGAATGCTCAGGTTATACTATGTTTTCTGCAGGGCGGTGTGGACTTGGCTGCTGTTCACACACAGTCACATAGAAGGGAATGCTCAGGTTATACTGTGTTTTCTGCAGGGTGGTGTGGACTTGGCTCCTGTTCACACACAGTCACATAGAAGGGAATGCTCAGGTTATACTGTGTTTTCTGCAGGGCGGTGTGGACTTGGCTGCTGTTCACACAGTCACATAGAAGGGAATGCTCAGGTTATACTATGTTTTCTGCAGGGTGGTGTGGACTTGGCTGCTGTTCACACAGTCACATAGAAGGGAATGCTCAGGTTATACTATGTTTTCTGCAGGGCGGTGTGGACTTGGCTCCTGTTCACACACAGTCACATAGAAGGGAATGCTCAGGTAATACTATGTTTTCTGCAGGGCGGTGTGGACTTGGCTGCTGTTCACACAGTCACATAGAAGGGAATGCTCAGGTAATACTGTGGCACCCCAGGGTTGCCACAGTAACAACACAAAGGGTTAACTCCCCACACACAACACCAAGACCTCCTGGCCAGAAGGGGGAGACCAAGCTGCTTCCCTGTACATTCTGCTGGGGGGGAGGAAATGGTCAGAAGGAGTTTCAGTTTGGAAGTTCAGTGCAGAGCACTGAGGAGACAGGATCTCTGCAGGTTGGAGCTGGCTTGAGCTCACCTCAGGATCCACTGACCAATTCCAGGCCTAGCTGAGGGTCTGAGGAAAGGAGAAAACGTACACAGAGGAACATTCCTGGGAGACAGAGCATTGCAGAGCTCATCCCCAGTGGAGCACACAGAACGGATGCTGGATCCGAGACTGCAGGTTACATACTGCACAGTTACCACCAGAGAAGTGAAGATTCCAGATCTTTCACCTGTACCACAGACACAAGCAACAAGCGCAGAGTTCAGGAACATACTAGTAAGGACTCGAGTTGCCTGTCAGGTCGGTACATAGGAGCAGAGCAGAGCACAGCCAGCTGCATAGTTCACACAGCGGCAGGGCCACAGACACACAGTGCAGGCAAGGAAGCCAAAACGGCCCGGCTGGGTGGGAGAAACCCTGAACCCCTCACAGACTCCGTGGACAGTACTCTGCTGAATACCATCATCAGTAAAGGACAAAGAAACTGCAAAACCGTGAGTCTGCCTGTTTATTGTGCTCGTGTCCTGCTCCCCCCCCCATAGACTAACATACTGCCCCGGGGAAAAGGCTCTACCCGTGGGGAGCCGTCCCATCTCAAGCTGCCTTCCATCACCCCGGAGGTTCTGCAGCAGCGGTGGTCATCTCTGATCACATTCCACGGGTGGCGTCACGAACATAACCCCCCTTTTTATTGTGGAACCAGGGAGCACAGACCGGGTCACGACACCGTGATACCCTTTCCAGAAGCGACCCTTGGCCCGGTTCTGGGTATCCCCTTAACCCCTGGCGACACAACTTTGGCGTCACGAACAGGATGCGGACTGGACCCGGCTGCAACCCGGGTGACGTGTGCCTGTAAAGACTTATTGCATCGCATAAAAGACTTGCACTGTGAATTGTTGCAACAAAGAACGGACTTTAAACTTTGCAAAGATACCTGGAAAAATCCAAAAACATCATTGGTAAAATTTTCCAGGCGCCATCTTTAATCACGCCATTAGCTGCTACGCGCGGGAGAACAGCGCGCCTAAACTAAGACTCCGCCCACTGCTTGCGGAGGAGGTGCGCTCGGTGCTGCGACCCGAACGAAAACGCAGAAAAGTGTCCCAGGCTTGCTGTCAAGAAGACTGGTGAAATTAACTAAGGGGGCGCAAAGATGTCGCAGCAGGGAGACGCTGTTGTACCCGGAGGGGCAGCGGCACCTATCATGCCGTTCCTGATGCCGTACACCCCGGGTGCAGTGTGGCTGCCGCAGTATTCAGGTGAGCCCAACACACTTACTGACTTTATCGGAAAGCTAAAAATCTACTACAGCATGTACCCCCTGACAGAAACCCAGCGTGTTGGTATGCTTATGGGACAGTTAACTGGCAATGCCCAGCGGGAGGCTACATCCTGGCCGGACGATGCAAAGGACACTGTAGAGCATATAGTAGCTGGACTAAAAGCAGCTTTTGAATCCACTGCTGGCAGCCGAGCTAAAATGAGGTTCTTTGGATGCAAGCAAAAACCTAGAGAGAGCGCAAGAGACTTTGCCTTAAACTTACAGGAGGCGCTCAGAGCACTTAAATTAGCAGAACCTGCCTTAGCCCCTGGAGCAGATAAGCTGCTGATAGACCAATTCCTGGATGGACTCTCATCCCCTTCCCACCGGGGACAACTGAGCATGATGGTGATCCAGGATCCAGGACTAACATTTGCCCAGCTAAAGGATAGAGCCATCCGCCTCCAGCAGGTGGAGGAGCCGCAGGATATAGACTCTGTTCAACACCTTACAGTGGCACCCCAGCAGCCAGTAGTACCGGTGACATCGGCCATGTCAGCGGCTGCTGCTAACCACCTGGAGCCGATCACTAATGAGGCTCTCCATCAAAGGCTTGATGCCCTGACAGACACTGTTGCTTCCATGGCTAGAATCGTCCAGGAGCTGCGTGGATCCAAGTCTGCACCCAAGATTGAGATGGCGACCAGCAAGGAGGATGTCCCGTGGATGAGGCCTAGGAGATACCAAGCGACGAGAGGACGACCCAGCGACCGCTACCAGCCGGATGGACAGCCCATTTGCCGCCGTTGCAAGGAGCCAGGTCACTTTGCCCGTGAATGTGCTTTAAATGGGGATTCCCTGGGGAGGCGGGCCGCTCCTCAGGAATGAACTCTCAAGGTCCTTCACCCTGGCACGACAAGTATGTGGGGGGACGTCCAGTCATCCCCATCGTGCTGGATGGCATTCCGCTCAACGCCTTGCTGGACACTGGTTCCCAAATATCATCAATTCCGCATGTCCTTTATAAGAGGTACTGGGCTGATTCAGACGTTAGCAGTGGTCCATCTAATGTTGCATTGAATATATGGGCTAGCAATGGTGAATTAGTACCACAGGTTGGTTTCAGAGAAATGACCATTAAGATTGGGAGAGTAGAATTGCAGAATCAGGGTATTATCATTGTTGATGTTGACCGACGAGAACGTGAACCAACTATGCTGCTAGGAATGAATGTAATTGAAAATTGTTTTGCAGAGGTAATTACTGTCTTGCAGCAGATCGTCGAGACTGCCAAACCTGGGCAACAGAGACTCCTGCAGAAGGAAATTAAAGCCTTGATGCTGAAGCAGCAGGTAGAAATGTCAGGAGGTGAAATTGGCAGTGCAAGGGTAAGTGACCCAATACCTATTGTAATTCCTCCCAAAACAGAAATGCTGGTCTGGTGTAGAGCCGCAATAGGCATCAGAGGGCGAGACTATCAGGCCCTGGTAGAACCTGTGTACTCAGACAGTAGGCCCACTGTATTGACGGCCAGAGGAATAGTTGAGGTACACAGGGGAAGAGTGCCAATACGCCTTCTAAATTGTGGGGAAGATGAGGTCACCCTACCTAAGTATGCTACCATGGCTAAGCTATATACGGTTGATAACAACGCCATCACCACCGTTGATCCCTTGAAGCCGTCAGATCAGGCGGAAGACAATGGCTCAGAGGGAAAGCTGGAGGATTGGTGCCAAAAGCTACATGTAGGCACCGATTCTACACCCTCCCATCAAAAGCATGGAGTATACAGGGTAGTGAAAGAATATGAACAAATATTCAGCAAACACCCATTAGACTTTGGGCAGATCAAAGGGGTAGAGCACACTATACCCACAGGTAACCATCCACCCATAAAGGAGAGGTATAGACCAGTACCACCGGCTCACTACCAATGCGCCAAAGACATGCTCAAAGAAATGAAAGAAGCAGGGGTAATAAGAGACAGTTGTAGCCCCTGGGCAGCCCCACTAGTGCTAGTTAAGAAAAAAGATGGGACCATGAGGATGTGTGTAGACTACAGACGGATCAACCGCATTACACACAAGGATGCATACCCATTACCTAGGATAGAAGAGTCATTGGCTGCATTAAAATCCGCTACTTACTTTTCCACCCTAGATCTGACTAGTGGGTATTGGCAAGTTCCTGTGGCAGAGGCTGATAAGGAGAAGACAGCGTTCACCACGCCGATGGGCCTCTGTGAGTTCAATTGTATGCCGTTTGGACTCTGCAACGCGCCTGGTACCTTCCAGCGAATGATGGAGTGCTGCCTAGGACATAAGAACTTTGAAACTGTCCTCCTGTACCTGGATGACGTCATAGTCTACTCCAAGACCTATGAACAGCATCTACAAGACCTGGCAGAAGTGTTTGAAGCCTTATCCGGATACGGCATGAAAATCAAGCCATCCAAGTGTCACCTTCTAAAGCCAAGGGTACAGTACCTGGGACATGTCGTGAGCTCAGAAGGGGTAGCACCAGATCCTGAAAAAGTTACCGTGATCAGAGATTGGCCGAGACCCACCAGCGTGAAAGAGGTGAGGCAATTCTTGGGACTGGTGGGCTACTATAGAAGATTTATAAAAGGATTCACGAAGCTAGCAGCTCCCCTACAAGACATCCTGGTAGGACAGTCAAAGAAGTCTGCAGCCCGAAATCCTCCTTTCCAGTGGAGTGATGAGAGAGAAGAGTCCTTTAAGAAGTTGAAGTGGGCACTGACAGGAGAAGAGATCCTGGCATATCCAGATTACCATCAACCCTTCATTTTGTACACGGATGCCAGCAACGTAGGACTGGGAGCAGTATTGTCTCAAAAGCAGGAAGGCAAGGAGAAAGTTATTGCCTTTGCAAGCAGGAAGCTCCGGCCTACAGAAAGAAACCCAGAGAATTACAGCTCCTTCAAGTTAGAACTACTGGCAGTAGTTTGGGCTGTAACAGAGCGTTTCAAACACTACCTGGCAGCTGCAGAATTTACCATCTTTACTGACAACAATCCGTTGACCCACCTGGACTCTGCAAAACTAGGTGCGCTGGAACAGCGATGGATAGCCCGACTGTCAAACTACAACTTTGTCATCAAGTACAGGGCAGGCCACAAGAATGGGAATGCAGATGCCTTATCCCGGATGCCACACTCGGGGAACGTGGAAGAGGAACCGGAGGGACTGGAAGAAATTGAGCTGCCGGCCTTTCACCGTCCTAAAGTGGGACAGTATCAACCGAGTGTCTACCAAAAACAACAGCAGGCAACTCTCAACCCATTAGCACACCACGGATGGGCTGACACACAAGACAGCGATCCAGCTGTGAAGCTAGTGAAAGAACTGCTTACACAACAAGGTGCTTACCCTAATCAGAATGCCCCAGCTGAGACGCAACATCTCTGGAAGGAGAGAGGTAAATTGTTCCTGTACCAAGGGAAGCTCTGTAGAAGGCACACCAATCCAAAAACACATGAGTTGGTCTGGCAGATCATCGTGCCCAAGAGAGATGTCAAGATGGTTCTGGAAGCTTACCACAACGGTGCTGGTCATTTTGGTTGGAAAAAGTTGGAAGTGCTCTTAAGAGAAAGATTCTACTGGGTTGGCATGAGAAAATCAATTGAAGATTGGTGTAGAAAATGCGGACCGTGCAACCTCAGAAGAAAGGATCAACAGAACCAGAGAGCTCCACTCCAGTCCATAGTAACCAAGCAACCACTCGAGCTAGTCGCATTAGACCACGTCAAGTTGTCACCAAGCCGGTCCGGCTATGTCTATGCCTTAACCATCGTGGACCATTACTCACGCTTCTTAGTGGTGGTACCCGTGAAAGACCTTACAGCTAGAACAGCAGCTAAAGCATTCCAGACGTACTTTTGCAGACCCCATGGTTACCCAGAACAAGTCCTTGCAGATCAAGGTCCAGCTTTTGAATCACAGATCTTCCAAGAATTCTGCAACATGTATGGCTGTAAAAAGATTCGCACAACAGCATACCATCCCCAAACAAATGGCTTATGTGAGAGGATGAACCATATTGTGATTGACCTGTTGAAGACCTTACCAGAGTCAGAAAGAAATCAATGGCCAGAGAAATTGCCAGACTTGGTGGACTTGTACAATCATGTCCCGGTGAGTTCTACAAACTGCACCCCCGCTTACCTTATGCGTGCAAGGCCCGGTAAACTGCCAATTGATCTAGATATGGGAATTCTGAAGCCAGATGCAGAAGTTCAAGAATCCAATTGGGATACCCTACGTCAGCAGCAGTATCGCCAAGTACAAGAGTGCGTAGAGAAAAGTCTCCAACAAGCTAGGGGAAGACAGGAGAGAACCTTCAACCAGCATGCTCTAGCAACCCCATTGCAACCTGGTGACCAAGTTCTCAAGAGGAAACGGCGCACAAACAAATTGGATAATCAGTGGGAAACCACCCCATATACAGTCTTACCATCCAGTATGGATAATCCCAAAGTGTGTCTAATCAGTAAGGATGAAGGAAGGACATCAGCTGTCGTGTCAAGAGATCAACTCAAACCGTGTCCTGAAACCCTGAAGACACCAGAAGTCACCTTACCCATACAGGTACAACCTGTCAAGAAGGAAGAAGATGTATTCCATACAGTCTTAGGAGATTTCCCAAAAACATGGCCAAATTACTATGGAGCAGTAGTAGTCCCAATGATCGCCTTCCCTCAAGTGGTGGAACCACAATCAGAACCCATACCACAAGAAGTCTCAAGACAAGAAGAACTGGAAGTTGAAACCGTAGAGGAAGAACAGATTCCTGGTCCCAGTGGGCTTGCCAGTCCTACAGTCAGTCCACTATCCTCACAAGTACCAGAAACACCAAATAGGTACACTTCCACTCACACCATTATGCTAAGTACACCCAGTACACCAGCAGTACGCAGGTCACAGCGTAGTACTCAGGGTCAGATACCAGCAAGATATAAAGACTAATGTGAAATTGCATATAAAATGTACATATGTTTATAATGTTTATATGAAAAACCGTAACAGTTTATTGTACAGAAAAGGTGAGAGAAGAGTGGTGTAAGGTGGCAGCACGGAGAGTTACAACTTGATCACATTGTTGGTGGCCCGAGGGCCGTGAGGCCTACTGCACTTACGACCAGAGTAGAGACACCTTTAAGAAGCGTTTGGTTGATTGAAATGTTTATTTAATTGCAACGTTAAGACCAAAAGCCCAGTACCTACAGAGACTATACGGTATGACCACTTACATATTCTTGAACATTTTGGACTCTTTTTGAACTTTAAGGTTTTTGTATTTTTTCCTTTTGAGACTCTGTATATATATATATAATTGTTGTGATAACTTGTTTGTTTGTTTCACAGTCCCGGAGTACTGTTCTTCACTAAGGGGGAATGTGGCACCCCAGGGTTGCCACAGTAACAACACAAAGGGTTAACTCCCCACACACAACACCAAGACCTCCTGGCCAGAAGGGGGAGACCAAGCTGCTTCCCTGTACATTCTGCTGGGGGGGAGGAAATGGTCAGAAGGAGTTTCAGTTTGGAAGTTCAGTGCAGAGCACTGAGGAGACAGGATCTCTGCAGGTTGGAGCTGGCTTGAGCTCACCTCAGGATCCACTGACCAATTCCAGGCCTAGCTGAGGGTCTGAGGAAAGGAGAAAACGTACACAGAGGAACATTCCTGGGAGACAGAGCATTGCAGAGCTCATCCCCAGTGGAGCACACAGAACGGATGCTGGATCCGAGACTGCAGGTTACATACTGCACAGTTACCACCAGAGAAGTGAAGATTCCAGATCTTTCACCTGTACCACAGACACAAGCAACAAGCGCAGAGTTCAGGAACATACTAGTAAGGACTCGAGTTGCCTGTCAGGTCGGTACATAGGAGCAGAGCAGAGCACAGCCAGCTGCATAGTTCACACAGCGGCAGGGCCACAGACACACAGTGCAGGCAAGGAAGCCAAAACGGCCCGGCTGGGTGGGAGAAACCCTGAACCCCTCACAGACTCCGTGGACAGTACTCTGCTGAATACCATCATCAGTAAAGGACAAAGAAACTGCAAAACCGTGAGTCTGCCTGTTTATTGTGCTCGTGTCCTGCTCCCCCCCCCATAGACTAACATACTGCCCCGGGGAAAAGGCTCTACCCGTGGGGAGCCGTCCCATCTCAAGCTGCCTTCCATCACCCCGGAGGTTCTGCAGCAGCGGTGGTCATCTCTGATCACATTCCACGGGTGGCGTCACGAACATAACCCCCCTTTTTATTGTGGAACCAGGGAGCACAGACCGGGTCACGACACCGTGATACCCTTTCCAGAAGCGACCCTTGGCCCGGTTCTGGGTATCCCCTTAACCCCTGGCGACACAACACTATGTTTTCTGCAGGGCGGTGTGATCTTGGCTGCTGTTCACACAGTCACATAGAAGGGAATGCTCAGGTTATACTATGTTTTCTGCAGGGCGGTGTGGACTTGGCTGCTGTTCACACAGTCACGTAGAAGGGAATGCTCAGGTTATACTATGTTTTCTGCAGGGCGGTGTGGACTTGGCTGCTGTTCACACAGTCACATAGAAGGGAATGCTCAGGTTATACTATGTTTTCTGCAGGGTGGTGTGGACTTGGCTGCTGTTCACACAGTCACATAGAAGGGAATGCTCAGGTTATACTATGTTTTCTGCAGGGCGGTGTGGACTTGGCTCCTGTTCACACACAGTCACATAGAAGGGAATGCTCAGGTTATACTATGTTTTCTGCAGGGCGGTGTGGACTTGGCTGCTGTTCACACAGTCACATAGAAGGGAATGCTCAGGTTATACTATGTTTTCTGCAGGGCGGTGTGGACTTGGCTGCTGCTCACACAGTCACATAGAAGGGAATTCTCAGGTTGTACTATGTTTTCTGCAGGGTGGTGTGGACTTGGCTGCTGTTCACACAGTCACATAGAAGGGAATGCTCAGGTTATACTATGTTTTCTGCAGGGCGGTGTGGACTTGGCTGCTGTTCACACAGTCACATAGAAGGGAATGCTCACGTTATACTATGTTTTCTGCAGGGCGGTGTGGACTTGGCTGCTGTTCACACAGTCACATAGAAGGGAATGCTCAGGTAATACTATGTTTTCTGCAGGGCGGTGTGGACTTGGCTGCTGTTCACACAGTCACATAGAAGGGAATGCTCAGGTAATACTATGTTTTCTGCAGGGTGGTGTGGACTTGGCTGCTGTTCACACAGTCACATAGAAGGGAATGCTCAGGTTATACTATGTTTTCTGCAGGGTGGTGTGGACTTGGCTGCTGTTCACACAGTCACATAGAAGGGAATGCTCAGGTTATACTATGTTTTCTGCAGGGCGGTGTGGACTTGGCTGCTGTTCACACAGTCACATAGAAGGGAATGCTCAGGTAATACTATGTTTTCTGCAGGGTGGTGTGGACTTGGCTCCTGTTCACACACAGTCACATAGAAGGGATTGCTCAGGTTATACTATGTTTTCTGCAGGGCGGTGTGGACTTGGCTGCTGTTCACACAGTCACATAGAAGGGAATGCTCAGGTTATACTATGTTTTCTGCAGGGCGGTGTGGACTTGGCTGCTGTTCACACAGTCACATAGAAGGGAATGCTCAGGTAATACTATGTTTTCTGCAGGGTGGTGTGGACTTGGCTGCTGTTCACACAGTCACATAGAAGGGAATGCTCAGGTTATACTTTGTTCTCTGCAGGGTGGTGTGGACTTGGCTGCTGTTCACACAGTCACATAGAAGGGAATGCTCAGGTTATACTATGTTTTCTGCAGGGCGGTGTGGACTTGGCTGCTGTTCACACACAGTCACATAGAAGGGAATGCTCAGGTTATACTGTGTTTTCTGCAGGGTGGTGTGGACTTGGCTGCTGTTCACACACAGTCACATAGAAGGGAATGCTCAGGTAATACTGTGTTTTCTGCAGGGCGGTGTGGACTTGGCTGCTGTTCACACACAGTCACATAGAAGGGAATGCTCAGGTTATACTATGTTTTCTGCAGGGCGGTGTGGACTTGGCTGCTGTTCACACAGTCACATAGAAGGGAATGCTCAGGTAATACTATGTTTTCTGCAGGGTGGTGTGGACTTGGCTGCTGTTCACACAGTCACATAGAAGGGAATGCTCAGGTTATACTTTGTTCTCTGCAGGGTGGTGTGGACTTGGCTGCTGTTCACACAGTCACATAGAAGGGAATGCTCAGGTTATACTATGTTTTCTGCAGGGCGGTGTGGACTTGGCTGCTGTTCACACACAGTCACATAGAAGGGAATGCTCAGGTTATACTATGTTTTCTGCAGGGCGGTGTGGACTTGGCTGCTGTTCACACACAGTCACATAGAAGGGAATGCTCAGGTTATACTATGTTTTCTGCAGGGCGGTGTGGACTTGGCTGCTGTTCACACACAGTCACATAGAAGGGAATGCTCAGGTTATACTGTGTTTTCTGCAGGGTGGTGTGGACTTGGCTGCTGTTCACACACAGTCACATAGAAGGGAATGCTCAGGTTATACTGTGTTTTCTGCAGGGTGGTGTGGACTTGGCTGCTGTTCACACAGTCACATAGAAGGGATTGCTCAGGTAATACTGTGTTTTCTGCAGGGCGGTGTGGACTTGGCTGCTGTTCACACACAGTCACATAGAAGGGAATGCTCAGGTTATACTGTGTTTTCTGCAGGGCGGTGTGGACTTGGCTGCTGTTCACACAGTCACATAGAAGGGAATGCTCAGGTTATACTATGTTTTCTGCAGGGCGGTGTGGACTTGGCTGCTGTTCACACACAGTCACATAGAAGGGAATGCTCAGGTTATACTATGTTTTCTGCAGGGCGGTGTGGACTTGGCTGCTGTTCACACACAGTCACATAGAAGGGAATGCTCAGGTTATACTATGTTTTCTGCAGGGCGGTGTGGACTTGGCTGCTGTTCACACACAGTCACATAGAAGGGAATGCTCAGGTTATACTGTGTTTTCTGCAGGGTGGTGTGGACTTGGCTGCTGTTCACACACAGTCACATAGAAGGGAATGCTCAGGTTATACTGTGTTTTCTGCAGGGTGGTGTGGACTTGGCTGCTGTTCACACACAGTCACATAGAAGGGAATGCTCAGGTTATACTGTGTTTTCTGCAGGGTGGTGTGGACTTGGCTGCTGTTCACACAGTCACATAGAAGGGAATGCTCAGGTTATACTATGTTTTCTGCAGGGCGGTGTGGACTTGGCTGCTGTTCACACAGTCACATAGAAGGGAATGCTCAGGTTATACTATGTTTTCTGCAGGGCGGTGTGGACTTGGCTGCTGTTCACACAGTCACATAGAAGGGATTGCTCAGGTAATACTGTGTTTTCTGCAGGGTGGTGTGGACTTGGCTGCTGTTCACACAGTCACATAGAAGGGAATGCTCAGGTTATACTATGTTTTCTGCAGGGTGGTGTGGACTTGGCTGCTGTTCACACAGTCACATAGAAGGGAATGCTCAGGTTATACTGTGTTTTCTGCAGGGCGGTGTGAACTTGGCTGCTGTTCACACACAGTCACATAGAAGGGAATGCTCAGGTTATACTGTGTTTTCTGCAGGGTGGTGTGGACTTGGCTGCTGTTCACACAGTCACATAGAAGGGAATGCTCAGGTTATACTTTGTTTTCTGCAGGGCGGTGTGGACTTGGCTGCTGTTCACACAGTCACATAGAAGGGAATGCTCAGGTTATACTGTGTTTTCTGCAGGGTGGTGTGATCTTGGCTGCTGTTCACACACAGTCACATAGAAGGGATTGCTCAGGTAATACTGTGTTTTCTGCAGGGTGGTGTGGACTTGGCCGCTGTTCACACACAGTCACATAGAAGGGAATGCTCAGGTTATACTGTGTTTTCTGCAGGGCGGTGTGGACTTGGCTGCTGTTCACACACAGTCACATAGAAGGGAATGCTCAGGTTATACTATGTTTTCTGCAGGGCGGTGTGGACTTGGCTGCTGTTCACACAGTCACATAGAAGGGATTACTCAGGTTATACTATGTTTTCTGCAGGGCGGTGTGGACTTGGCTGCTGTTCACACAGTCACATAGAAGGGAATGCTCAGATTATACTATGTTTTCTGCAGGGCGGTGTGGACTTGGCTCCTGTTCACACACAGTCACATAGAAGGGAATGCTCAGGTAATACTATGTTTTCTGCAGGGCGGTGTGGACTTGGCTGCTGTTCACACAGTCACATAGAAGGGAATGCTCAGGTTATACTATGTTTTCTGCAGGGCGGTGTGGACTTGGCTCCTGTTCACACACAGTCACATAGAAGGGAATGCTCAGGTAATACTATGTTTTCTGCAGGGTGGTGTGGACTTGGCTGCTGTTCACACAGTCACATAGAAGGGAATGCTCAGGTTATACTATGTTTTCTGCAGGGTGGTGTGATCTTGGCTGCTGCTCACACAGTCACATAGAAGGGAATGCTCAGGTTATACTATGTTTTCTGCAGGGTGGTGTGGACTTGGCCGCTGTTCACACAGTCACATAGAAGGGAATGCTCAGGTTATACTATGTTTTCTGCAGGGCGGTGTGGACTTGGCTGCTGTTCACACACAGTCACATAGAAGGGAATGCTCAGGTTATACTATGTTTTCTGCAGGGCGGTGTGGACTTGGCTGCTGTTCACACACAGTCACATAGAAGGGAATGCTCAGGTAATACTATGTTTTCTGCAGGGTGGTGTGGACTTGGCTGCTGTTCACACACAGTCACATAGAAGGGAATGCTCAGGTAATACTATGTTTTCTGCAGGGTGGTGTGACCTTGGCCGCTGTTCACACACAGTCACATAGAAGGGAATGCTCAGGTTATACTATGTTTTCTGCAGGGCGGTGTGGACTTGGCTGCTGTTCACACACAGTCACATAGAAGGGAATGCTCAGGTTATACTATGTTTTCTGCAGGGTGGTGTGGACTTGGCTGCTGTTCACACAGTCACATAGAAGGGAATGCTCAGGTTATACTATATTTTCTGCAGGGCGGTGTGGACTTGGCTGCTGTTCACACAGTCACATAGAAGGGAATGCTCAGGTTATACTATGTTTTCTGCAGGGCGGTGTGGACTTGGCTGCTGTTCACACACAGTCACATAGAAGGGAATGCTCAGGTTATACTGTGTTTTCTGCAGGGCGTTGTGGACTTGGCTGCTGTTCACACACAGTCACATAGAAGGGAATGCTCAGGTTATACTGTGTTTTCTGCAGGGCGGTGTGGACTTGGCTGCTGTTCACACAGTCACATAGAAGGGAATGCTCAGGTTATACTATGTTTTCTGCAGGGTGGTGTGGACTTGGCTGCTGTTCACACAGTCACATAGAAGGGAATGCTCAGGTAATACTATGGTTTTTGGTCAGCAGCTGTAATCTTGCTCATGTGACGCCTCCCGACTATTCAGGTCGTCACAGGGTACTGCACGATCTTTCTCTCCAGTTTAGGATTCAACCCCCCCGTGGTTCTGGTTCCCCATCTTGAAGTACTGCCTTCACTAGCATCTACAAATCCTAGGCACACCTCGTACCACACCCTGTCAGGCACACCAGTGGGCTGTTAAGCTGGAATAAGGCTGGCTTCACATCAGCGTTTTTCTGCCGGTCGGCGAAAAAACGAAAAACGCATGTTGCCGGATCCGTTCTCAGGTCAATGCAATGTCAATGGACTTGCGGCAACATGCGTTTTGTCACGCTCCCGTTGCCTCAGCACCGCTCTGTGACCACTGACCCGGTCGCACCATCCCAGCACCGCTCTGTGACCACGTGTCCTCCGGTCACGGTAACCTCCCCCGCTCGTGCTCTCCTGTGTTCTGTTCCTGGTCTCAGGAGTCTGACTCTGACTAGTGCCTCTGTATAGGAGCAGGCCGCGCCCACTCTCCTGGTCTTATAGGCCCAGCACACCTGAAGCAGGAAATGATATGGGGCTGTGCTGGGTATATAAGACTGGCCTTTCCATGTGGGCGGGGCCTGATCAACGTGTCTTGAAGCCTTGTCTTGTGAGCTAGGTGCTCAGGTCCCCTGGTGCCGTGTCCTGTTACCTATACCAGCATTCTGTACCGTCTTAAAGAACTCCGTGACCCTGGTGACCTGGTTATATCTGTCCCTGCCACACCAGTGCTCCGGCTGCCGTGCACCCTGCCCTCCGGTGGGGTGCATGGTCCAGTGGATCCACCTCCTGGGCCTACCAGTCCTCCCTGCCCTGACAGATTGATCAGGCCATGGATTCCGCCGGAGCACAGATGTCTGAACTGGCTGAACTGCGCCAGGAACTGGTGCGACAGAGAGAAACCTTAACCCGTATATTGACTTTCCTGACGTCTGTGGACAGCCGCTTGTATACGTTACAGACTGCCGCCTCGACCTCATCTACACAGCGTACAGCTACTACGTCCGAACCCGTTGTCTCCTCGGCCTCGCTGCACCGACTCGCTATGCGGGAGATCCCAAGACCTGCAGAGGCTTCTTGAACCAGTGCTCTCTGCATTTCCAGCTGCTCCCGCACCTGTTTGTTTCGGACCAAGCAAAAGTGGCATTTCTAATGTCACACCTAGAAGGCGAAGCTCTGGCCTGGATAAATCCGTTGTGGGAGAACGAGGATCCGGTGACCACCGACATCCGGGAATTCCTTCAGGCTTTTAGAAGTACCTTCGATGAACCAGGACGTACTACCGTGGTTACCTCTTCGCTCCTCCGGCTACGCCAAGGGACCCTAATGGTTGGCCAGTACGCCATCCAGTTCCGCACGCTGGCCTCCGAGCTAGGCTGGAACAATGAGGCATTGACTGCCGCCTTCTGGGAGGGGCTCTCCGGTCGCATCAAGGACTAATTAGCCGGTCGTGATGTTCCCCGTACGTTGGACGCTTTGATATCCCTAGCCATCCGGATTGATCTCCGTTTTCAGGAATGGACCAAGGAGGTATCCCGGGTTGAAGCGACCAGTCCGTCACATCTCCGTTCCGCAGAGGTCTACCGTTCCCCCGCCACTGCCGTTCAGCAATTCTACTCCTGAACCAATGCAAATTGACCAACTGAGCCAAGCTGAGCAACGCCGAGCAGAACGACTTGCCCAGGGCCTGTGTTTCTATTGTGGAAGCGGTTCACATCTCCTCCGCTCTTGCCCTGAGAGACCAGGAAGACCCCGAGTCCAAGGGATGCTGGGAACCGCCACCCTTGGTACTGGAATCCCCTCAGTCCCGGTTACACAGACTGTCCAAGTTACGACTGAGAGGGTCCGGTTTACGGCAGAGGCTCACATCGATTCGGGGGCAGCGGGTAATGTCATTCTACAAGCTACAGTGGACCGTTATCAAATACCGGTCATCCCGCTTGCTAAACCCCTTTGGTTCGCCTCCGTGGACGGAAAACAGTTATACAAACCCGTCCGGTACACCACCGAACACGTGAGACTCTGTGTTGGTGCCCTGCACACTGAGACTATTGCTTTGTACGTCATTCCTAGAATGACTCCCGCGCTCCTGCTGGGTCTGCCCTGGCTACAACTCCATGACCCTGACATCAGTTGGCGCTCTGGCGCAATCACTCGTTGGAGTCCGTTGTGCCAGGATACCTGTCTACAGCCTGTTCCTCGGTCCCTGTCACCTGGGCCTGTCATGTCGCAACAGGAGGAAGAAGTGACGACGCAGTCCAGCGCCGTACCGCAACTCCTGGCTCTTGTACCTGTGGTGCCACCGGAACCAGAAGAGGAGACGACGCAGTCCAGCGTCGTACCACAACTCCTGTCAATTGAGTCCTTGGTACCACTGGGCCCTGAAGAAGAAACGACGCAGTCTAGCGTCGCTCCACCATCCCTGGCTATTGAGACTTCGATGTCACCGGCTACTGAGGATGAGACAATGTCCTGTACCCGGTCCGAGACGCCCGATCCAGTTGTCCACGACCCCGGTCCTACTTCTGTCTGTCCTCCGCTTCCCGTTGCCACTACTGGTAGATCGTCGGCTAAGCGTCGTGCGGCCAAGAAGATGGCACGGGGTGAACGGTCCTTCCCCGCCTTTGCGTTGGGTCCTGGTCCGGTGACTCGATCCGGGGTGCCCCTGGGGTACTGTGCACGGAGGGGGGCTTAGAGGGGGGGGGTACTGTGACGCTCCCGATGCCTCAGCACCGCTCCTTACCCACTGACCCGGTCGCACCATCCCAGCACCGCTCCGTGACCACTGATCCGGTCCACGTGTCCTCCAGTCACGGCTACCGCCCCCGCTCGTGCTCTCCTGTGTTCTGTTCCTGGTCTCAGGAGTCTGACTCTGACTAGTGCCTCTGTATAGGACCAGGCCGCGCCCACTCTCCTGGTCTTATAGGCCCAGCACACCTGAAGCAGGAAATGACATAGGGCTGTGCTGGGTATATAAGACTTGCCTTTCCATGTGGGCGGGGCCTGATCAACGTGTCTTGAAGCCTTGTCTTGTGAGCTAGGTGCTCAGGTCCCCTTGTACCGTGTCCTGTTACCTGTACCAGCATTCTGTACCGTCTTAAAGAACTCCGTGACCCTGGTGACCTGGTTATATCTGTCCCTGCCACGCCAGTGCTCCGGCTGCCGTGTACCCTGCCCTCCGGTGGCGTGCATGGTCCAGTGGATCCACCTCCTGGGCCTACCAGTCCTCCCTGCCCTGACACGTTTGCATGCGTTTGCATGTGGCAGTGTCTGGATCCGGTGAGTTGCAGTTTTTTACCATGTTTCAAAAACGCAACATGAAGCGTTTTTTGCCTCTGTCCGAAAACTGCAGCTCACCGGATCCTGTACATTGCAGCACTAGCTGCAATGTGTTTCAATGGGCGCCAGATCCTGCTTTCTAACTTGCGGTTGTATGCGGCTGGAATGATTCTTTTTGCCGTTGAAAACATCGTCTGAAGCACATAGTTATCTTTCGAATTCTTTATTTAAACATAAAATCTATAATATACATTTATATATTTATTAATAAATATATATCTTTCAAAATAGAAATGTTAATGTGTGTGTGTATATGTGTGTGTGTGTATGTATGTATGTATGTATGTATATATATATATATATATATATATATATATATATATATATATATTATATATAGTGTGTGTGTCTATATATCTATATTTATATTTCACATTATATCTATCAATATTCACCTATCTTTATCTATCTATAGCAATCTATCAAACGTTCCATTTTTTTAATTTAAAATCAACCGATCTACCAATCTACAGTTAGGTCCAGAAATCTTTGGACAGTGACACAAGTTTTGTTATTTTAGCTGTTTACAAAAACATGTTCAGAAATACAATTCTATATATAATATGGGCTGAAAGTGCACACTCCCAGCTGCAATATGAGTTTTCACATCCAAATCGGAGAAAGGGTTTAGGAATCATAGCTCTGTAATGCATAGCCTCCTCTTTTTCAAGGGACCAAAAGTAATTGGACAAGGGACTCTAAGGGCTGCAATTAACTCTGAAGGCGTCTCCCTCGTTAACCTGTAATCAATGAAGCAGTTAAAAGGTCTGGGGTTGATTACAGGTGTGTGGTTTTGCATTTGGAAGCTGTTGCTGTGACCAGACAACATGCGGTCTAAGGAACTCTCAATTGAGGTGAAGCAGAACATCCTGAGGCTGAAAAAAAAGAAAAAATCCATCAGAGAGATAGCAGACATGCTTGGAGTAGCAAAATCAACAGTCGGGTACATTCTGAGAAAAAAGGAATTGACTGGTGAGCTTGGGAACTCAAAAAGGCCTGGGCGTCCACGGATGACAACAGTGGTGGATGATCGCCGCATACTTTCTTTGGTGAAGAAGAACCCGTTCACAACATCAACTGAAGTCCAGAACACTCTCAGTGAAGTAGGTGTATCTGTCTCTAAGTCACCAGTAAAGAGAAGACTCCATGAAAGTAAATACAAAGGGTTCACATCTAGATGCAAACCATTCATCAATTCCAAAAATAGACAGGACAGAGTTACATTTGCTGAAAAACACCACATGAAGCCAGCTCAGTTCTGGAAAAGTATTCTATGGACAGATGAGACCAAGATCAACCTGTACCAGAATGATGGGAAGAAAAAAGTGTGGAGAAGAAAGGGAACAGCACATGATCCAAGGCACACCACGTCCTCTGTAAAACATGGTGGAGGCAACGTGATGGCATGGGCATGCATGGCTTTCAATGGCACTGGGTCACTTGTGTTTATTGATGACATAACAGCAGACAAGAGTAGCCGGATGAATTCTGAAGTGTACCGGGATATACTTTCAGCCCAGATTCAGCCAAATGCCGCAAAGTTGATCGGACGGCGCTTCATAGTACAGATGGACAATGTCCCCAAGCATACAGCCAATGCTACCCAGGAGTTCATGAGTGCAAAAAAGTGGAACATTCTGCAATGGCCAAGTCAATCACCAGATCTTAACCCAATTGAGCATGCATTTCACTTGCTCAAATCCAGACTTAAGACGGAAAGACCCACAAACAAGCAAGACCTGAAGGCTGTGGCTGTAAAGGCCTGGCAAAGCATTAAGAAGGAGGAAACCCAGCGTTTGGTGATGTCCATGGGTTCCAGACTTAAGGCAGTGATTGCCTCCAAAGGATTCGCAACAAAATATTGAAAATAAAATTTTTTTTTTTGGGTTTGGTTTATTTGTCCAATTACTTTTGACCTCCTAAAATGTGGAGTGTTTGTAAAGAAATGTGTACAATTCCTACAATTTCTATCAGATATTTTTGTTCAAACCTTCAAATTAAACGTTACAATCTGCACTTGAATTCTGTTGTAGAGGTTTCATTTCAAATCCAATGTGGTGGCATGCAGAGCCCAACTCGCCAACATTGTGTCACTGGCCAAAGATTTCTGGACCTAACTGTATATATATATTTCTTTCCATAATCTTGCTCACTTCCTATCTATATATATATATATATATATATATATATATATATATATATATATATATATATATATATATAGATAGATAGATAGATAGATAGATAGATAGATAGATAGATATTTCTATGCATCTATTTATCTATCTATCTATCTATCTATATTTTTCTCTCTCTCGATCTATATCTCTCTATCTCTTCATTAGCTAACTATTGGTTTAGCTAACTTTTTTTTTTGTTTTAATTTAAAGTCTCTATTCTCTCTCTCTGTCGGTCAGTCTCTTGGTCTCTATCTCTCTCTCTCTGTCCATGGCGGTCTCTCCCTCTCCCCCCCCCTCTCATACTCAACGATCCCTAGCGCGGTGCTGCAAGGCGTTCACACTGCTCCGGCAGCTTCTCCACTTTTGAAAAAGCCGGCCGCACATTATTCAATCTCGTATTCCCTGCTTTCCCCACCCATCGGCGCCTATGATTGGTTGCAGTCAGACATGCCCCCACGATGAGTGACAGCTGTTTCACTGCAACCAATCACAGCGGCCGGTGGGCGGGTCTATATCATGAAGTTAAATAAATAAATAATTTATAAAAACCGGCGTGCGGTCCCCCCAATTTTGATACCATCCAGGGTAAAGCCACACGGCTGAAGGCTGGTATTCTCAGGATGGGGAGCCCCCCCAGCCTAACAATATCAGCCAGCAGCCGCCCGGAATGGCCACATCCATTAGATGCGACAGTCCCGGGACTGTACCCGGCTCATCCCGAATTTCCCTGGTGCGTTGGCAATCGAGGTAATAAGGAGTTAATGGCAGAAAACCATAGCTGCCACTAAGTCCTAGGTTAATCATGGCAGATGTCTCCCCAAGATATCGTCCATGATTAACCTGTTAGTTATAGAAAATAAACACATACTTCATTATTCAATCGGGTATTCCCTGCCTTCCCCGCCCACCGGCGCCCATGATTTGTTGCAGTCAGACACACACCCACGATGAGTGACAGCTGTCTCACTGCAACCAATCACAGCCGCCGGCGGGCGGGTCTATATCGTGCAGTAAAATAAATAAATAAAAAAATAAATAAATGCCGTTCCCCCCCCCATTTTGATACCAGCCAGGATAAAGCCACACGGCTGGAGGCTGGTATTGTCAGGATGGGGAGCGCCACGTTATGGGGAGCCCACCACCCTAACAATATCACCCAGCAGCCGCCCGGAATTTCTGCATCCATTAGATGCGACAGTCCCGGGACTCTACCCTGCTCATCCCGAATTGCCCTGGTGCGGTGGCAATCGGGGTAATGACGGGGTTAATCATGGCAGGCGTCTCCCCGAGATACCTTCCATGATTAACCTGTAAGTGAAAGTAAATAAACACACACAACGAAAAATCCTTTATTTGGAATAAAAGACAAAAAAACACCCTCTTTCACCATTTTAATAAAGTCCCCAAATACCCCTCCATGTCCGACGTAATTCACAGCGGTGCCACGACGCTTTCAGCTCTGCTACATCGGAAGCTGACAGAGAGCGGTCACAGACCACGACCGCTCTCTGTGTTCTCCCTGCAGCGACTGAAGTGAGTCGCGCTATGAGCGATGACATCACTCAGGATACCCGCGGCCACAGATCTCAGCGGGAGGACTGCAGCTGTGGCCGCGGGTAACCGCAGTGACGGCACCGCTGATAGCGGAGATCACTGCAGTCACTCAGGGGATTTGCGGTCACCGGTGAGACCTTCACCGGTGACCAAAATCAGGGGCCATGCACACAGAGCCGCGGGATGACAATGAAGTCGGGTGACGTTCATCCGACTTCATTCTGATCGTGCGGCTCTGTCTGTGTCTGCTGTCAGCGGCTATTCAGCTCTGCTACATGGCTCTCTCTGTGTCTGCTGTCAGCGGCCATTCAGCTCTGCTACATGGCTCTGTCTGTGTCTGCTGTCAGCGGCCATTCAGCTCTGCTACATGGCTCTGTCTGTGTCTGCTGTCAGCGGCCATTCAGCTCTGCTACATGGCTCTCTCTGTGTCTGCTGTCAGCGGCCATTCAGCTCTGCTACATGGCTCTGTCTGTGTCTGCTGTCAGCGGCCATTCAGCTCTGCTACATGGCTCTGTCTGTGTCTGCTGTCAGCGGCCATTCAGCTCTGCTACATGGCTCTGTCTGTGTCTGCTGTCAGCGGCCATGTAGCAAAGCTGAATGGCAGATGACATAGAAAAAACGGATCCGTCAAAACTAAGCCAAAACACTGCACTCAAACGCATGCAAACGCAAGTGAACGGTCCGTTTTTATGCTAGATCCAGTAGACTGATCCAGTTAAAAAACGTTCAGGTCACTAGCGGTGGCATGCGTTGGAATCCAAAAAAAACCCGGATCCAGTAACATGCAGTTTGCGTTTGTTTGCCTTCAGGCAAAAAAACGCTGATGTGAAGCCAACCTAAGGCCGTCCACTTTGGGGTCAGGCAGAGAGGTGGGAGGTGACAAGTCAGTCGGTTCCAGGGGAGCAAAGAGAACAGAAGTAGCCCTCGAGCTGTGAGGAGATAGAAGCAAGCTAGGAGTTGTAGCTCACAGAGAAATATCCTAGGTTGCAGACGGTAGTCTGGACCTGGAGGAGTCGGAGACCCGGTCGCGAGAGATTGGCACTGGGTGCGTGGCTAGTCTTGGAGGATAGCCAGCAGCCACAGTTCAATAGCTTGTCTGGGACCGACGGCACGACGGGGTACACGGATCCTAGGTCGGGAAGAAGCTTCAAGCCACCTGGCAATTAACCTGCGGAGGACAGGGCCTATATGGACTATTCCCACGAAGCTCAGAGATCAAGGGCACTAGCGCAATGAGGGGGATAAGGCTTTCCAAGCAAAGCAGCCCACTGAAATCCCAAGTGTGAGCTCCTGAGAGCACAGCTCCTCTGCTACTCTTAGCAGGGAGCGGGACCCGGAAGGCTCCAAGCTGACGGGCCACTTGGACACTCTAAAAATACTGTGCCCAGAGGCAGGCCACAGACCACCAGGCAGTGCTGCAGGGGACGGGACCCGGACGAGCTCCCCAAGAGGGCAGCGGCACCCAGAGACTTGGTTCACCCTGTTGTCAGCGTCTGCTTTCTTGCTGAGGGAGTACCTGATTAACCTCTGCTACCAGCGAGCCTGCGCTCCCCCTGCAATCCATCCCACCATCCGGGGTCCTGGGGCCTTCCCCTACCCGTGGAGGGTGACGTCATCTTTCTTCCCCACTCCATCATCCCGGGTACCCCCAACGGCAGCCGCGGTACTCCCAATTATAGTACACCACGGGTGGCGTCACAAACTATATATCTCCCCTGTAAATAGCCCCCTTCTTCATTTGGGTGTGACCCTTAGCTCCCGGGTCCGGAGACCCTCGAGCCATGAGTAGGGACATCCGCATCTGAGCGGATCGACCGCTGCAGGGGCGGCGCACTCACATATGTTATTCCCTATGGTGACTTGTTCTGTGCTCTGAAGATCTGGCTTTTTAGTAAGAAGAGTAAATGCTGCCAGCAGAGTAAAGAATGGAGGGCTCCGTTTTCTTTGTGTGGCGCCCTGGACAAGCCAGGGGCCACAGAGAACAACACCTACACACCCCACACCCCCGGTCAGGCACACCGAAGTCAGATAAAAACCCTTGTTGCCTTCCTCCAGGGGCTGATGTTCACACCAGGGGGGAGGGGCCAGGCGGTTGGTCCCGCCCACCGAGGAGTTCACAGTCCTGGAGGCGGAAAAAGCAGGCAGATGAGTTTGGAGTAGAGTGGAAAGAGGAGTGAAGTGGCAGTTAAGCAGACTGAAGTTGGTCCGGGTGTGTGGCCTGGACGGATCAGCAAGGTTGGCAGACGGTGGTGACCGTCTGCAGGAGTGGCCTATCTGAGTTTACCATAGGACCGTGGACGGGCGGTGGCCCGGCGGTACCGGACCGGTACACAAAGAGAAGTCAGCACCATCTGGCAGGGGCTTACGGACCCCGGCAAGGCTAGGAGTCGCCGTAAATTTGCCAAATCCGTTAGCGAAGGGAACCTCCTGGGTTTCCCAGCAGCCAAGTCCTGACAGAAGGCAACCGTCCAACCGAGAGAGGGAAACACAGTCACCGCAAAGGCTAAAGTTCCCAGGGCCAGAGCCTGCGGGCAAAAGGGGCTCCTCCAGCAGCCTTCAAGCTGGGGAGCGGGTTACCGGTGGGAACCCATTGGAACCGTTTACAGTACACAGGTGCAGGGAAAGGCAGTCACCATCAATCTGCCGGGAGAAACAACACCGCAGCCATCTGTGGGACCCGTCCATCCAGCCGAGTGTTTTACCGAGAACTGTGTCCTCATCATTGGCTGAGTGAGTACCACCGCGCTGCCCCCGCGACCCTGCACCTCACCAGGCCCCGTAACCTGCCTGTCATCCATCCCTACCCCATCACCGGGCCCCGGGACAACCAACCCCCTACCCACGGAGGGGAGAACTAACATCCAGGCTGCTCCCTGTCATCGCTCCCGGGATCCCCGTCCAGAGCAGCGGTGGTGTCACCAATATCACCACAACCGTGGGTGGCGTCACGGACAATAACCAAATCCTCACAATCCAATCCCCACCCTTTTCACTCACGGGTGAGGAGCGCCGCTCGAGTCCCCGGGATCCGGCCCACCGCTCGAGCCACCACCGAGCAGCAGCCGCAGCGGCCGGACCCGAGCAGTGGGAGAGCGCAGCGTCCCCTCCTCCGCCCACGACATTTGCATTATTAGGGCCCTGGAATAGACTGGTTATAATCACAGATTCTGATTTTTATATAATGGAGGTTGTGCTGAAAAGAAAGGTATGAACACTAATCCATGTGTCTCCTCATTTCCGCTTATAGGAGGCAATTTCAGGGGAAGTTTTAAAAGATCAAAATGTATTTTTAAATATTTTCCGGTTATTAACCAGGATGTTTAATGTTAGTACCTTGACACCGGATCCCCCTTTCGGTGACACCAGATTCCCCATTCGGTGACACCAGATCCCCAGTCCTCTCAGACCCGACAGTGTCCGCTCGGCCCGGTTCACACGCCACGGTTTTTCTAGGCGTTCACAATGCAATGTCTATCCATCTGCAGCCAATCAAAAGCAACTTTTCTCCTGGAATGTGTCTGCTGTTGTGGCGCCCCAGGACCTGGTCGCCACAACAGCATTGCCCTTCCAAAGGGTTAATGCTGAGCCTGGAGGTAATTGGGAGGTCCATTGGCCAGTAAGTTTAACATCCAACGCAGTTCTCCCTCCGGCCAGCAGGGGGAGCTCTGAACCTGGAATTCCAGGGAGCATTCCTTAAGTCTGACCTGAGGGAGGAAGTAGTGTTCAGTCTGTAGAGAGAAGTGATAGCAAGCAGACGCAGAGTGTGCTGTCCTGTGGATCTGGGGCCTAGAGCTGGAGCAGCTTGGCCCAGGGAAGCAGGAGTAGCAGAGAGGCAGAGAAGAGACTCGGACATCGGAGTCTGTGGCCACCAGGGCTTAAAATACTCCCTGGTAGCCGAATCCGAAGGGCAGGAGAACTGCAAGCACCTGGCCCATAGACAGCCCAAAGGTTACAGCTGCAGCATCAGGGCCCGGTGTGGACTCCAGCAGGGAAGCACCAGAGAGGGCCTGCACAGCCTACCACAGACGGAAAGGGACGTACCACCGGTCCCAGCAGCAAGAGGGCCATTGCTAGATCCAGAGAGCAGGGTCCTATAATAGTAAAGAAAAGAACAGGAGTAGGCCTCATACTCAGCTGGCCAGAAAGATCACCCCAAGTACTTCCAGGCCGACCGGATCCCCTTCACCACCTGTGACGGTCTCCCAGGACTGGACTGTTCTTAAAGTAAAAGAGGAGAAGGTAAAGAGACTGTTGTTTGTGCCTGGTTCTTTCATTGCCTGTCGGCCCTGCACCGTGTTATCCACACAACACCATAGACTTTTACGAGCACCAACAGTGTCCCCGGGGCACCGCTCCACCTGTGGGGAGCAGTACCACCATTGCTGCCGTATCATCACCCCGGAGGCCTCACACAGCAGCGGCGGCTTAATAGCCGCAAACCACAGGTGGCGTCACGAAACAAATACTTTAATTGCTCCCAAGTCACCAGCCATATTTAAACTGACACCCACCAGGGCCACAGAGTCGGGCCCCGCCACCACTGACTACCCCCGGACTAGTCCGGCCCGGCACCGGGTGTCCCATAGCCCTGGGGTGGGCGAGTCAATTTTGGCGTCACGAACAGGATTTCGTGCCCGGCGCCCACCGGGTACTGTGCGCCTTTGAAAAGACTGTGTGTTTACTGTTTGAAGACTGCCGCCGCCATTAGCTTCGCTGAGTGCAAAAAGAAGGGGGGCGTGCCCGAAAAAGAGCGCGAAGGGAGCGCGCCATCAGAGCGGAGGGTCGTTAACCCCACGCTACCCGGAAGAGATTGTAAAAAGAAAGCGGAGCCTGGTAAGGTTCACTAAGGGGGAGGAAGATGTCTGACACCGAGGGAGAGCTGGTGGCTGTAGTAGTTCAAGACGCAGCAGCGCCGGCTGATGTAATCCCAGTCGCCGTCGCTCCAGCCTCCGCGGTAGCGCCGGTAATGCCGATCACAATGCCGTACATCCCGGGAGCAGAATGGCTGCCGCAGTACTCCGGGGAGTCACATACCCTGAGCGACTTCAGAGAAAGGCTGCACAGCTTGTTCCGGGTTTATCCGCTGACTGAGAGCCAGAAGGTGGGCATATTAATTGGGCAGCTAGCCGGCGCGGCCCAGCGTGAAGCAAAGTCCTGGCCTGATACAGATAAAGGGACAGCAACCCAGATACTGGCCAAGTTAAAGAAGTATCAAAAAGAGAAACAAATTCTCAAATCCAGCTCACCAGTATGTATGAAGTCCAAAGATGGTGCAAGGAAGATGAATCACGGCCATGACACTAGGATATACAAAAAAGAAAATCCAGCACGACATCCAATGGATAAAAATCTTCTGTTTTGCTTTATTAATCCATGTTAAAAGGTGAAGTTAAAATACAGACAAGGGACGCGTTTCGGAATATACTTCCTTATTCACAATCCTATACAGACTAACATAAAACAGTTCCTTATAAAGGCAAGGTAGAATGGATCAGGAAATGACATCATATGTTAATGAACCACAAACAAAAAAAAAAAAAAGGTGCTGACAATTCAATACAAATATAATAGACTAGAAGGTGGCCCGATTCTACGCATCGGGTATTCTAGAATTTACGTATTGTGTAGTTCATGTATGATTTTTGTTATATATATATATATAGATGTTGTTGTGTGTAGTTACCAAGTGTTTGTGTAGGGCGCTGTACATGTTCTGAGTGTCGCGGGGGGTGAGAGCGGTGTTGTATGTGTGTTGCGTGTGTTGCGTTGTTTGTGGAGCGCTGTGTGTCTGTAGCGTTGTGTGTGTGTGTGTTGTGCGGTTTGTGTGGGTGTGGTGTGTTTTGGGGGGAGGTATGTTTTGAGCAATGTGTGTGTTGTGCAGTATGTGCGTATATTTGTGTGTGCAGCGTTGTCTGTGTGTGTGGGTGTCTGTGTAGGGCGTTGTTTGTGATTCCTAGTGTGTGTGTGTTGTGCAGTGCGCGTGTGTGTGTGTGTTGGGGGGAGGTGTGCACCTCCCATCATGCTCCATCCCCCATGCTGCGCACCCCCCATCGTGCTGCATCCCCCATGCTGCGCACTCCCAAACGTGCTCCATCCGCCATGCTGCGCACTCCCAAACGTGGTCCATCCGCCATGCTGCGCACTCCCAAACGTGCTCCATCCGCCATACTGCGCACTCCCCATCGTGCTGCATCCCCCATGCTGCGCACTCCCAAACGTGCTCCATCCGCCATGCTGCGCACTCCCCATCGTGCTCTATCCGCCATGCTGCACACTCCCAAACGTGCTCCATCCGCCATGCTGCGCACTCCCCATCGTGCACCATCCGGCATGCTGCGCACTCCCAAACGTGCTCCATCCGCCATGCTGCGCACCCCCTATCATGCTCCATCCGCCATGCTGCGCACTCCCAAACGTGCTCCATCCGCCATGCTGCGCACTCTCAAACGTGGTCCATCCGCCATGCTGCGCACTCCCAAATGTGCTCCACCCGCCATGCTGCGCACTCCCAAACGTGCTCCACCCGCCATGCTGCGCACTCCCAAACGTGCTCCATCCGCCATGCTGCGCACTCCCAAACGTGGTCCATCCGCCATGCTGCGCACTCCCAAACGTGCTCCATCCGCCATGCTGCGCACTCCCAAACGTGCTCCATCCGCCATACTGCGCACTCCCCATCGTGCACCATCCGGCATGCTGCGCACTCCCCATCGTGCACCATCCGGCATGCTGCGCACTCCCAAACGTGCTCCATCCGCCATGCTGCGCACTCCCAAACGTGCTCCATCCGCCATGCTGCGCACTCCCAAACGTTCTCCATCCGCCATGCTGCGCACTCCCAAACGTGGTCCATCCGCCATGCTGCGCACTCCCAAACGTGCTCCATCCGCCATGCTGCGCACTCCCAAACGTGCTCCATCCGCCATACTGCGCACTCCCAAACGTGCTCCATCCGCCATACTGCGCACTCCCCATCGTGCACCATCCGGCATGCTGCGCACTCCCAAACGTGCTCCATCCGTCATGCTGCGCACTCCCAAACGTGCTCCATCCGTCATGCTGCGCACTCCCAAACGTGCTCCATCCGCCATGCTGCGCACTCCCAAACGTGCTCCATCCGCCATGCTGCGCACCCCCCATCATGCTCCATCCGCTTGGGAGTGCGCAGCATGCCGGATGGTGCACGATGGGGAGTGCGCAGTATGGCGGATGGAGCACGTTTGGGAGTGCGCAGTATGGCGGATGGAGCACGTTTGGGAGTGCGCAGCATGGCGGATGGACCACGTTTGGGAGTGCGCAGCATGGCGGATGGACCACGTTTGGGAGTGCGCAGCATGGCGGATAAACCACGTTTGGGAGTGCGCAGCATGGGGGATGCAGCACGATGGGGAGTGCGCAGTATGGCGGATGGAGCACGTTTGCTCAGCCTCTCTCCTTCCAGCCTCCCTCAGCATCAGCCTCCCCCTCCCAGCCTTCCCCAAGATCAGCCTCTCTGCTCCCAGCCTCCTCCAGCACGCCGTGCTCCTCTGCCGACACTCACCCACACCCGATCGCATCCACTCACCCACACAACCGATCGCATCCACTCACCCACACAACCGATCGCATCCACTCACCCACACAACCGATCGCATCCACTCACACACACAACCGATCGCATCCACTCACACACACAACCGATCGCATCCACTCACACACACCCGATCGCATCCACTCACACACACCCGATCGCATCCACTCACACACACCCGATCACATACACTCACACACACAGACACTGACGATATTGCACATACGCGCTGATACTCACAACATCCGGGGATATCACATGCTTCTGGCCATGTGATCCTCCGTCAGGTCCTGGAAGCTCACAGCACAATATCGCCGCCGAGAAGCAAGCGATATCCCAGGATGTTGTGAGTATTTGGATGCGATGTGATGTGTGTGTGTGAGTGAGTGTGATCTGATTTGTGTATGTGTGTGTGTGTGTGCTGTTATGTTATGTATTTTCCGCCGCTGCAGGACCTTGATGTGTGGATGCGATGTGATGTGTGTGTGAGGTGTGTGTGAGGTGTGTGTGAGAGTGAGTGTGAGCCGGTGTACACTGGTAACTATGATACACATCGGGTAACTAAGGGACCTTAGTT
>NC_134358.1:573594-608594 GCF_048569485.1 Anomaloglossus baeobatrachus | reverse complement strand
CCCTCCGTTATTGGAATATTTGTGTCTATAGTCACATGGGTGAATGTTGTTTGGAATTTTAATGATTATAATAAAATTGAGTTGTAAAGGGTTTTCTGCTTTAGTATAATGGATACCCTTATATATATTTATCCTTACGGTGTGTGACGCAGCCTTCCACCCTCCTCACCCTCCACAGAGCCGCGGGAAGGTGGGAAGGTGGAATGACCATAAACATGTAAGGATCCACAAGTAATGGTGGACGCTGCAAATCATGCAACAAATCTTCATTTTCCTCTTCCTTAATAATTAGATCTTTAAATAAGATACTTTTAATTTAGCACCTACATCATATTTCCCACAGATACAGCATATCATCCTGACCAGTGATGTATGAGCCGTATACAGCCGCCTATACAGCGTGATATCCTGACCAGGGATGTACGAGCCATATACAGCCGCCTATACAGCGTGATATCCTGACCAGGGATGTACGAGCCGTATACAGCTGCCTATACAGCGTGATATCCTGACCAGGGATGTACGAGCCGTATACAGCCGCCTATACAGCGTGATATCCTGACCAGGGATGTACGAGCCGTATACAGCTGCCTATACAGCGTGATATCCTGACCAGTGATGTACGAGCCGTATACAGCCGCCTATACAGCGTGATATCCTGACCAGTGATGTACGAGCCGTATACAGCCGCCTATACAGCGTGATATCCTGACCAGTGATGTACGAGCCCTATACAGCCGCCTATACAGCGTGATATCCTGACCAGGGATGTACGAGCCGTATACAGCCGCCTATACAGCGTGATATCCTGACCAGGGATGTACGAGCCATATACAGCTGCCTATACAGCGTGATATCCTGACCAGGGATGTACGAGCCGTATACAGCCGCCTATACAGCGTGATATCCTGACCAGGGATGTACGAGCAGTATACAGCCGCCTATACAGCGTGATATCCTGACCAGGGATGTACGAGCCGTATACAGCCGCCTATACAGCGTGATATCCTGACCAGGGATGTACGAGCCGTATACAGCCGCCTATACAGGGTGATATCCTGACCAGTGATGTACGAGCCGTATACAGCCGCCTATACAGGGTGATATCCTGACCAGGGATGTATGAGCCGTATACAGCTGCCTATACAGCGTGATATCCTGACCAGGGATGTACGAGCCGTATACAGCTGCCTATACAGCGTGATATCCTGACCAGTGATGTACGAGCCATATACAGCTGCCTATACAGCGTGATATCCTGACCAGGGATGTACGAGCCGTATACAGCCGCCTATACAGCGTGATATCCTGACCAGGGATGTACGAGCCGTATACAGCCGCCTATACAGCGTGATATCCTGACCAGGGATGTACGAGCCGTATACAGCCGCCTATACAGCGTGATATCCTGACCAGTGATGTACGAGCCGTATACAGCCGCCTATACAGCGTGATATCCTGACCAGGGATGTACGAGCCGTATACAGCCGCCTATACAGCGTGATATCCTGACCAGGGATGTACGAGCCGTATACAGCCGCCTATACAGGGTGATATCCTGACCAGGGATGTACGAGCCGTATACAGCCGCCTATACAGCGTGATATCCTGACCAGGGATGTACGAGCCGTATACAGCCGCCTATACAGCGTGATATCCTGACCAGGGATGTACGAGCCGTATACAGCCGCCTATACAGCGTGATATCCTGACCAGGGATGTACGAGCCGTATACAGCCGCCTATACAGCGTGATATCCTGACCAGTGATGTACGAGCCGTATACAGCCGCCTATACAGCGTGATATCCTGACCAGGGATGTACGAGCCGTCTACAGCCGCCTATACAGCGTGATATCCTGACCAGGGATGTACGAGCCGTATACAGCCGCCTATACAGAGTGATATCCTGACCAGGGATGTACGAGCCGTATACAGCCGCCTATACAGGGTGATATCCTGACCAGGGATGTACGAGCCGTATACAGCCGCCTATACAGAGTGATATCCTGACCAGGGATGTACGAGCCGTATACAGCCGCCTATACAGGGTGATATCCTGACCAGTGATGTACGAGCCGTATACAGCCGCCTATACAGCGTGATATCCTGACCAGGGATGTACGAGCCGTATACAGCCGCCTATACAGGGTGATATCCTGACCAGGGATGTACGAGCCGTATACAGCCGCCTATACAGTGTGATATCCTGACCAGGGATGTACGAGCCGTATACAGCCGCCTATACAGGGTGATATCCTGACCAGGGATGTACGAGCCGTATACAGCCGCCTATACAGCGTGATATCCTGACCAGGGATGTACGAGCCGTATACAGCCGCCTATACAGCGTGATATCCTGACCAGGGATGTACGAGCCGTATACAGCCGCCTATACAGCGTGATATCCTGACCAGTGATGTACGAGCCGTATACAGCCGCCTATACAGCGTGATATCCTGACCAGGGGTGTACGAGCCGTATACAGCCGCCTATACAGCGTGATATCCTGACCAGGGATGTACGAGCCGTATACAGCCGCCTATACAGCGTGATATCCTGACCAGGGATGTACGAGCCGTATACAGCCGCCTATACAGCGTGATATCCTGACCAGGGATGTACGAGCCGTATACAGCCGCCTATACAGCGTGATATCCTGACCAGTGATGTACGAGCCGTATACAGCCGCCTATACAGCGTGATATCCTGACCAGTGATGTACGAGCCGTATACAGCCGCCTATACAGCGTGATATCCTGACCAGTGATGTACGAGCCGTATACAGCCGCCTATACAGCGTGATATCCTGACCAGGGATGTACGAGCCGTATACAGCCGCCTATACAGCGTGATATCCTGACCAGGGATGTACGAGCCGTATACAGCCGCCTATACAGGGTGATATCCTGACCAGGGATGTACGAGCCGTATACAGCCGCCTATACAGCGTGATATCCTGACCAGGGATGTACGAGCCGTATACAGCCGCCTATACAGCGTGATATCCTGACCAGGGATGTACGAGCCGTATACAGCCGCCTATACAGCGTGATATCCTGACCAGGGATGTACGAGCCGTATACAGCCGCCTATACAGCGTGATATCCTGACCAGGGATGTACGAGCCGTATACAGCCGCCTATACAGGGTGATATCCTGACCAGGGATGTACGAGCCGTATACAGCCGCCTATACAGCGTGATATCCTGACCAGGGATGTACGAGCCGTATACAGCCGCCTATACAGCGTGATATCCTGACCAGGGATGTACGAGCCGTATACAGCCGCCTATACAGCGTGATATCCTGACCAGGGATGTACGAGCCGTATACAGCTGCCTATACAGCGTGATATCCTGACCAGGGATGTACGAGCCGTATACAGCCGCCTATACAGCGTGATATCCTGACCAGGGATGTACGAGCCGTATACAGCCGCCTATACAGCGTGATATCCTGACCAGTGATGTACGAGCCGTATACAGCCGCCTATACAGCGTGATATCCTGACCAGGGATGTACGAGCCGTCTACAGCCGCCTATACAGCGTGATATCCTGACCAGGGATGTACGAGCCGTATACAGCCGCCTATACAGAGTGATATCCTGACCAGGGATGTACGAGCCGTATACAGCCGCCTATACAGGGTGATATCCTGACCAGGGATGTACGAGCCGTATACAGCCGCCTATACAGAGTGATATCCTGACCAGGGATGTACGAGCCGTATACAGCCGCCTATACAGGGTGATATCCTGACCAGTGATGTACGAGCCGTATACAGCCGCCTATACAGCGTGATATCCTGACCAGGGATGTACGAGCCGTATACAGCCGCCTATACAGGGTGATATCCTGACCAGGGATGTACGAGCCGTATACAGCCGCCTATACAGTGTGATATCCTGACCAGGGATGTACGAGCCGTATACAGCCGCCTATACAGGGTGATATCCTGACCAGGGATGTACGAGCCGTATACAGCCGCCTATACAGCGTGATATCCTGACCAGGGATGTACAAGCCGTATACAGCCGCCTATACAGCGTGATATCCTGACCAGGGATGTACGAGCCGTATACAGCCGCCTATACAGAGTGATATCCTGACCAGGGATGTACGAGCCGTATACAGCCGCCTATACAGGGTGATATCCTGACCAGGGATGTACGAGCCGTATACAGCCGCCTATACAGAGTGATATCCTGACCAGGGATGTACGAGCCGTATACAGCCGCCTATACAGGGTGATATCCTGACCAGTGATGTACGAGCCGTATACAGCCGCCTATACAGCGTGATATCCTGACCAGGGATGTACGAGCCGTATACAGCCGCCTATACAGGGTGATATCCTGACCAGGGATGTACGAGCCGTATACAGCCGCCTATACAGTGTGATATCCTGACCAGGGATGTACGAGCCGTATACAGCCGCCTATACAGGGTGATATCCTGACCAGGGATGTACGAGCCGTATACAGCCGCCTATACAGCGTGATATCCTGACCAGGGATGTACAAGCCGTATACAGCCGCCTATACAGCGTGATATCCTGACCAGTGATGTACGAGCCGTATACAGCCGCCTATACAGCGTGATATCCTGACCAGTGATGTACGAGCCGTATACAGCCGCCTATACAGCGTGATATCCTGACCAGTGATGTACGAGCCGTATACAGCCGCCTATACAGCGTGATATCCTGACCAGGGATGTACGAGCCGTATACAGCCGCCTATACAGCCGCCTATACAGCGTGATATCCTGACCAGGGATGTACGAGCCGTATACAGCCGCCTATACAGCGTGATATCCTGACCAGGGATGTACGAGCCGTATACAGCCGACTATACAGCGTGATATCCTGACCAGGGATGTACGAGCCGTATACAGCCGCCTATACAGCGTAATATCCTGACCAGGGATGTACGAGCCGTATACAGCCGCCTATACAGCGTGATATCCTGACCAGGGATGTACGAGCCGTATACAGCCGCCTATACAGAGTGATATCCTGACCAGGGATGTACGAGCCGTATACAGCCGCCTATACAGCGTGATATCCTGACCAGTGATGTACGAGCCGTATACAGCCGCCTATACAGCGTGATATCCTGACCAGTGATGTACAAGCCGTATACAGCTGCCTATACAGTGTGATATCCTGACCAGGGATGTACGAGCCGTATACAGCCGCCTATACAGCGTGATATCCTGACCAGGGATGTACAAGCCGTATACAGCCGCCTATACAGAGTGATATCCTGACCAGGGATGTACGAGCCGTATACAGCCGCCTATACAGCGTGATATCCTGACCAGGGATGTACGAGCCGTACACAGCCGCCTATACAGCGTGATATCCTGACCAGTGATGTACGAGCCGTATACAGCCGCCTATACAGCGTGATATCCTGACCAGGGATGTACGAGCCGTATACAGCCGACTATACAGAGTGATATCCTGACCAGGGATGTACGAGCCGTATACAGCCGCCTATACAGCGTGATATCCTGACCAGTGATGTACGAGCCGTATACAGCCGCCTATACAGCGTGATATCCTGACCAGGGATGTACGAGCCGTATACAGCCGCCTATACAGCGCGATATCCTGACCAGTGATGTACGAGCCGTATACAGCCGCCTATACAGCGTGATATCCTGACCAGGGATGTATGAGCCGTATACAGCCGCCTATACAGCGTGATATCCTGACCAGGGATGTACGAGCCGTATACAGCCGCCTATACAGCAATATATCCTGACCAGGGATGTACGAGCCGTATACAGCCGCCTATACAGCGTGATATCCTGACCAGGGATGTACGAGCCGTATACAGCCGCCTATACAGCATGATATCCTGACCAGGGATGTACGAGCCGTATACAGCCGCCTATACAGCGTGATATCCTGACCAGGGATGTACGAGCCGTATACAGCCGTCTATACAGCGTGATATCCTGACCAGGGATGTACGAGCCGTATACAGCCGCCTATACAGCGTGATATCCTGACCAGTGATGTACGAGCCGTATACAGCTGCCTATACAGCGTGATATCCTGACCAGTGATGTACGAGCCGTATACAGCCGCCTATACAGGGTGATATCCTGACCAGTGATGTACGAGCCGTATACAGCCGCCTATACAGCGTGATATCCTGACCAGTGATGTACGAGCCGTATACAGCCGCCTATACAGCGTGATATCCTGACCAGGGATGTACGAGCCGTATACAGCCGCCTATACAGCGTGATATCCTGACCAGGGATGTACGAGCCGTATACAGCTGCCTATACAGCGTGATATCCTGACCAGTGATGTACGAGCCGTATACACCCGCCTATACAGCGTGATATCCTGACCAGGGATGTACGAGCCGTATACAGCTGCCTCTATAGTGTGATATCCTGACCAATGATGTACGAGCCGTATACAGCCGCCTATACAGCGTGATATCCTGACCAGGGATGTACGAGCCGTATACAGCCGCCTATACAGCGTGATATCCTGACCAGGGATGTACGAGCCGTATACAGCCGCCTCTATAGCGTGATATCCTGACCAGGGATGTACGAGCCGTATACAGCCGCCTATACAGCGTGATATCCTGACCAGTGATGTACGAGCCGTATACAGCCGCCTATACAGAGTGATATCCTGACCAGGGATGTACGAGCCGTATACAGCCGCCTATACAGCGTAATATCCTGACCAGGGATGTACGAGCCGTATACAGCCGCCTATACAGCGTGATATCCTGACCAGTGATGTACGAGCCGTATACAGCCGCCTATACAGCGTGATATCCTGACCAGGGATGTACGAGCCGTATACAGCCGCCTATACAGCGTGATATCCTGACCAGTGATGTACGAGCCGTATACAGCCGCCTATACAGCGTGATATCCTGACCAGGGATGTACGAGCCGTATACAGCCGCCTATACAGCGTGATATCCTGACCAGGGATGTACGAGCCGTATACAGCCGCCTATACAGCGTGATATCCTGACCAGGGATGTACGAGCCGTATACAGCCGCCTATACAGCGTGATATCCTGACCAGGGATGTACGAGCCGTATACAGCTGCCTCTATAGTGTGATATCCTGACCAGGGATGTACGAGCCGTATACAGCCGCCTATACAGCGTGATATCCTGACCAGGGATGTACGAGCCGTATACAGCCGCCTATACAGGGTAATATCCTGACCAGGGATGTACGAGCCGTATACAGCCGCCTATACAGCGTGATATCCTGACCAGTGATGTACGAGCCGTATACAGCCGCCTATACATGGTGATATCCTGACCAGTGATGTACGAGCCGTATACAGCCGCCTATACAGCGTGATATCCTGACCAGGGATGTACGAGCCGTATACAGCCGCCTATACAGCGTGATATCCTGACCAGGGATGTACGAGCCGTATACAGCCGCCTATACAGCGTGATATCCTGACCAGGGATGTACGAGCCGTATACAGCCGCCTATACAGCGTGATATCCTGACCAGGGATGTACGAGCCGTATACAGCCGCCTATACAGCGTGATATCCTGACCAGGGATGTACGAGCCGTATACAGCCGCCTATACAGCGTGATATCCTGACCAGTGATGTACGAGCCGTATACAGCCGCCTCTATAGCGCGATATCCTGACCAGGGATGTACGAGCCGTATACAGCCGCCTATACAGCGTGATATCCTGACCAGGGATGTACGAGCCGTATACAGCCGCCTATACAGGGTGATATCCAGACCAGGGATGTACGAGCCGTATACAGCCGCCTATACAGCGTGATATCCTGACCAGGGATGTACGAGCCGTATACAGCCGCCTATACAGGGTGATATCCTGACCAGGGATGTACGAGCCGTATACAGCCGCCTATACAGCGTGATATCCTGACCAGGGATGTACGAGCCGTATACAGCCGCCTATACAGCGTGATATCCTGACCAGGGATGTACGAGCCGTATACAGCCGCCTATACAGCGTGATATCCTGACCAGGGATGTACGAGCCGTATACAGCCGCCTATACAGCGTGATATCCTGACCAGGGATGTACGAGCCGTATACAGCTGCCTCTATAGCGTGATATCCTGACCAGGGATGTACGAGCCGTATACAGCTGCCTATACAGCGTGATATCCTGACCAGGGATGTACGAGCCGTATACAGCTGCCTCTACAGCGTGATATCCTGACCAGGGATGTACGAGCCGTATACAGCCGCCTATACAGCGTGATATCCTGACCAGGGATGTACGAGCCATATACAGCCGCCTATACAGCGTGATATCCTGACCAGGGATGTACGAGCCGTATACAGCCGCCTATACAGCGTGATATCCTGACCAGGGATGTACGAGCCGTATACAGCCGCCTATACAGCGTGATATCCTGACCAGGGATGTACGAGCCGTATACAGCCGCCTATACAGCGTGATATCCTGACCAGGGATGTACGAGCCGTATACAGCCGCCTATACAGAGTGATATCCTGACCAGTGATGTACGAGCCGTATACACCCGCCTATACAGCGTGATATCCTGACCAGGGATGTACAAGCCGTATACAGCTGCCTATACAGCGTGATATCCTGACCAGTAATGTACGAGCCGTATACAGCCGCCTATACAGGGTGATATCCTGACCAGGGTTGTACGAGCCGTATACAGCTGCCTATACAGCGTGATATCCTGACCAGGGATGTACGAGCCGTATACAGCCGCCTATACAGCGTGATATCCTGACCAGGGATGTACGAGCCGTATAGAGACGCCTATACAGCGTGATATCCTGACCAGTGATGTATAAGCCGTATACAGCTGCCTATACAGCGTGATATCCTGACCAGTGATGTACGAGCCGTATACAGCTGCCTATACAGCGTGATATCCTGACCAGGGATGTACGAGCCGTATACAGCTGCCTATAGAGCGTGATATCCTGACCAGTGATGTACGAGCCGTATACAGCCGCCTATACAGGGTGATATCCTGACCAGTGATGTACGAGCCGTATACAGCTGCCTATACAGCGTGATATCCTGACCAGGGATGTACGAGCCATATACAGCTGCCTATACAGCGTGATATCCTGACCAGGGATGTACGAGCCGTATACAGCCGCCTATACAGCGTGATATCCTGACCAGGGATGTACGAGCCGTATACAGCCGCCTATACAGCGTGATATCCTGACCAGGGATGTACGAGCCGTATACAGCCGCCTATACAGCGTGATATCCTGACCAGGGATGTACGAGCCATATACAGCTGCCTATACAGGGTGATATCCTGACCAGTGATGTACGAGCCGTATACAGCCGCCTATACAGCGTGATATCCTGACCAGGGATGTACGAGCCGTATACAGCCGCCTATACAGCGTGATATCCTGACCAGGGATGTACGAGCCGTATACAGCCGCCTATACAGGGTGATATCCTGACCAGGGATGTACGAGCCGTATACAGCTGCCTATACAGCGTGATATCCTGACCAGGGATGTACGAGCCATATACAGCTGCCTATACAGCGTGATATCCTGACCAGGGATGTACGAGCCGTATACAGCCGCCTATACAGCGTGATATCCTGACCAGGGATGTACGAGCCGTATACAGCCGCCTATACAGCGTGATATCCTGACCAGGGATGTACGAGCCGTATACAGCCGCCTATACAGCGTGATATCCTGACCAGGGATGTACGAGCCGTATACAGCCGCCTATACAGAGTGATATCCTGACCAGTGATGTACGAGCCGTATACACCCGCCTATACAGCGTGATATCCTGACCAGGGATGTACAAGCCGTATACAGCTGCCTATACAGCGTGATATCCTGACCAGTGATGTACGAGCCGTATACAGCCGCCTATACAGCGTGATATCCTGACCAGGGATGTACGAGCCGTATACAGCCGCCTATACAGCGTGATATCCTGACCAGTGATGTACGAGCCGTATACAGCTGCCTCTATAGTGTGATATCCTGACCAATGATGTACGAGCCGTATACAGCTGCCTATACAGCGTGATATCCTGACCAGTGATGTACGAGCCGTATACAGCCGCCTATACAGCGTGATATCCTGACCAGGGGTGTACGAGCCGTATACAGCCGCCTATACAGCGTGATATCCTGACCAGTGATGTACGAGCCGTATACAGCCGCCTATACAGGGTGATATCCTGACCAGGGATGTACGAGCCGTATACAGCTGCCTATACAGCGTGATATCCTGACCAGGGATGTACGAGCCGTATACAGCCGCCTATACAGCGTGATATCCTGACCAGGGATGTACGAGCCGTATACAGCCGCCTATACAGCGTGATATCCTGACCAGGGATGTACGAGCCGTATAGAGACGCCTATACAGCGTGATATCCTGACCAGTGATGTATAAGCCGTATACAGCTGCCTATACAGCGTGATATCCTGACCAGTGATGTACGAGCCGTATACAGCTGCCTATACAGCGTGATATCCTGACCAGGGATGTACGAGCCGTATACAGCCGCCTATAGAGCGTGATATCCTGACCAGGGATGTACGAGCCGTATACAGCCGCCTATACAGCGTGATATCCTGACCAGGGATGTACGAGCCGTATACAGCCGCCTATACAGGGTGATATCCTGACCAGTGATGTACGAGCCGTATACAGCTGCCTATACAGCGTGATATCCTGACCAGTGATGTACGAGCCGTATACAGCCGCCTATACAGGGTGATATCCTGACCAGTGATGTACGAGCCGTATACAGCCGCCTATACAGCGTGATATCCTGACCAGGGATGTACGAGCCATATACAGCTGCCTATACAGCGTGATATCCTGACCAGGGATGTACGAGCCATATACAGCTGCCTATACAGGGTGATATCCTGACCAGGGATGTACGAGCCGTATACAGCCGCCTATACAGCGTGATATCCTGACCAGGGATGTACGAGCCATATACAGCCGCCTATACAGCGTGATATCCTGACCAGTGATGTACGAGCCGTATACAGCCGCCTATACAGCGTGATATCCTGACCAGGGATGTACGAGCCGTATACAGCCGCCTATACAGCGTGATATCCTGACCAGGGATGTACGAGCCGTATACAGCCGCCTATACAGCGTGATATCCTGACCAGGGATGTACGAGCCGTATACAGCCGCCTATACAGCGTGATATCCTGACCAGGGATGTACGAGCCGTATACAGCTGCCTATACAGCGTGATATCCTGACCAGGGATGTACGAGCCGTATACAGCCGCCTATACAGCGTGATATCCTGACCAGGGATGTACGAGCCGTATACAGCCGCCTATACAGCGTGATATCCTGACCAGGGATGTACGAGCCGTATACAGCCGCCTATACAGCGTGATATCCTGACCAGGGATGTACGAGCCGTATACAGCCGCCTATACAGAGTGATATCCTGACCAGTGATGTACGAGCCGTATACACCCGCCTATACAGCGTGATATCCTGACCAGGGATGTACAAGCCGTATACAGCTGCCTATACAGCGTGATATCCTGACCAGTGATGTACGAGCCGTATACAGCCGCCTATACAGGGTGATATCCTGACCAGGGATGTACGAGCCGTATACAGCTGCCTATACAGCGTGATATCCTGACCAGGGATGTACGAGCCGTATACAGCCGCCTATACAGCGTGATATCCTGACCAGGGATGTACGAGCCGTATAGAGACGCCTATACAGCGTGATATCCTGACCAGTGATGTATAAGCCGTATACAGCTGCCTATACAGCGTGATATCCTGACCAGTGATGTACGAGCCGTATACAGCTGCCTATACAGCGTGATATCCTGACCAGTGATGTACGAGCCGTATACAGCTGCCTATACAGCGTGATATCCTGACCAGGGATGTACGAGCCATATACAGCTGCCTATACAGCGTGATATCCTGACCAGGGATGTACGAGCCATATACAGCTGCCTATACAGGGTGATATCCTGACCAGGGATGTACGAGCCGTATACAGCTGCCTATACAGCGTGATATCCTGACCAGGGATGTACGAGCCGTATACAGCCGCCTATACAGCGTGATATCCTGACCAGGGATGTACGAGCCGTATACAGCCGCCTATACAGCGTGATATCCTGACCAGGGATGTACGAGCCGTATACAGCCGTCTATACAGCGTGATATCCTGACCAGGGATGTACGAGCCGTATACAGCCGCCTATACAGCGTGATATCCTGACCAGGGATGTACGAGCCGTATACAGCCGCCTATACAGCGTGATATCCTGACCAGGGATGTACGAGCCGTATACAGCCGCCTATACAGCGTGATATCCTGACCAGTGATGTACGAGCCGTATACAGCCGCCTATACAGCGTGATATCCTGACCAGTGATGTACGAGCCGTATACAGCTGCCTATACAGCGTGATATCCTGACCAGTGATGTACGAGCCGTATACAGCTGCCTATACAGCGTGATATCCTGACCAGTGATGTACGAGCCCTATACAGCCGCCTATACAGCGTGATATCCTGACCAGGGATGTACGAGCCGTATACAGCTGCCTATACAGCGTGATATCCTGACCAGGGATGTACGAGCCATATACAGCTGCCTCTATAGCGTGATATCCTGACCAGGGATGTACGAGCCGTATACAGCCGCCTATACAGCGTGATATCCTGACCAGGGATGTACGAGCCGTATACAGCCGCCTATACAGCGTGATATCCTGACCAGGGATGTACGAGCCATATACAGCCGCCTATACAGCGTGATATCCTGACCAGTGATGTACGAGCCGTATACAGCTGCCTCTATAGTGTGACAGACAGGTGTATCCTCCAATTCCAGATCCTAAATCAGTGTCAGGAGACTGGGTGACCCTAAAAACATGAGAGCCATGAGTCAGAATCACATGGACCGATCCAGCTTCTCCTGACCACAGCAACCTCCATGAAGCTTGAGGGAAAACCCATCTGGAGACCACAGCCGCTGTAGAGTCCATCGTACCGGCAGAATGAAGGTCACAACACACATAGTGCTGGAGTATCTCACATAGAACCTTATGGAGAAATTCTAGATTGGGGATGATACATGGGAAATAACCATAAGGGAAGAATGGGTACAGGAAAATTACACAAATAAGGGCTCCTGGTGGGAAAGACATTATCTGACCGGAACCAAACAATTAGTTTAAGGGTTTAAGTAATTTTAAGGATAACATGCACTTGTAGGTAACTGGCATTGTCCTATTTGATGGTTTATGAAGCCGTGAAAATGCTGCTCTGTTACTGAAGATGATCGGATCCATGCGTCAGGGAAATCCTGTCACAGATCTCCTGGTGATGGAATATGGACCCGGGAGAAGAAGAGGTCCATTAGTGCTGCGATACAATCAGGTGTATTCAGGTAGGAAAGTCCCGAGGACGCGGGGAGCACGCTCCTATATACCCAGAATCTGAGGACGCGGGGAGCGTGCCCCTTTATACCTCCTGATATACCCAGAATCTGAGGACGCGGGGAGCACGCTCCTATATACCTCCCGATATACCCAGAATCTGAGGACGCGGGGAGCACGCTCCTATATACCTCCTGATATACCCAGTGTAATACTATTGTATGTTCTGAGGATTTCGATAGCGTTAGGGCAATGACAACCAGAGACGAGTTCTTGGTACAGAGATGTTTATAATATGTAACCACGATAAGTACACAAACGGAACAAACACAGTAGAACAATAACACACGAAATACCTTCCCGGATCGGAGCGAAGGGAATTCCCGGGGCCACGCACCGGACTCCCCCAGGGAGACCACCAAGAGCGAACCCCTATACAGGGACTGTCTGGCAATCACCCCGGAAGGCCTAAATGCGCAGCAGCCGGGACACAAGGGGCAAGAGGTAAAGTCCAGAAGTGTCCGTACGGGATGATAGTCCAGAGTGGTTACGAACCGGAAGGAACCGGGCAGAAGTGCTGACCAAAGACGGCAGACGGAGTCCGGGCACAGCTTGATGAAACCGGGTAAAGTCCAGAGTCGGTGTCGGTAGTCTTTCAGGAGGATCCAAATGTCAATCAGGAAATAGGAGCAGCAAAGCAGGAGCACACAGCAAGCAGTATACTCAGGCACTGGACTAGGCTTGGAGGCGGCCTTTTAAGCAGCTGGACAGGAAGTAGGGCAACAGAACAGCAAACTCCATGTTAACCGAGGGCAAGCTCTTTCAAAAGAGAACTGGAAGTCCCGGAAACCTGACATTACTCCCCCCCCCCCCCAGAAACGGCCTCAGGACGGATAAGGGCCTGGCTTGTCCGGGTACCGCCGATGAAACTGAGCAATCTTCCGGGGTGCCCGAATGTTACCCACCGGTTCCCAGGAATCATCCTCGGGGGCGTACCCCTGCCAACGTACCAGATACTGAAGCCGATGACGATGGAGCCGGGAGTCAATAATGTCCTTAACCACGAACTGCTCCTCGCCGTCAACCATCACAGGCGGAGGAGGAGGCACGACACGACCATGAAACGTATTAGGAGAAACGGGTTTGAGGAGAGAAACATGAAAGACCGGGTGTACCTTTAGATGGTGCGGTAACCGTAGCCGACAGGCCACAGGGCTCACGATCCCGGTGATCTTAAACGGACCGATGAATTTCTGTCCCAGCTTCTGCGAAGGAACACCCAATCTCAGGTTTTTGGTGGATAACCATACTGAGTCCCCTACCTTATACATGGGTGCCGGTTTCCGGTGAGTGTCTGCCGACCTCTTGTAACGCTCCTGAGCTGTAGCCACAGTGTCCTTTAGAACCTCCAGATTTTGACGTAGCTCTGTCAATCTGTCCTCCACCGCTGGCACCGAAACCGCAACCGGTGACCTAGGCAAAACATTCGGATGGTAACCCAGGTTAGCGAAAAAGGGCGTTACCTTAGTGGAGCTGCTCTGAGTGTTGTTATACGAGAACTCTGCCAAAGGAAGCATCTTCAACCAATCGTCCTGCAGATGGCTGACATAACATCGAAGGTACTGTTCCAGGGTTTGATTAGTCCGTTCGGTTTGCCCATTTGTCTGAGGATGGTAGGCAGAAGACAAACAGACATCAATCTGGAGTGCCGAACAAAACCCCTTCCAGAACTTAGACGTGAACTGCACGCCCCGGTCAGAGATGATCTCGTCTGGTACCCCATGCAATCGGAATACGTTCTGGATAACCAAATCCACTGTCTCTGCGGCTGAGGGAAGACCGGTACACGGAATAAAGTGAGCAGCTTTGGTCAACCGATCCACCACCACTAAAATGGTATTGTGACCGCCTGAGACTGGCAACTCCACAATAAAATCCATTGAGATGGATCCCCAAGGGCGAGATGGAACGGGTAACGGTTGGAGGAGTCCCGTAGGAGCCACACGAGGGACCTTGCACCGGGCACAAACCACACATGAGTGGACATAGTCCTTTACATCCTTTAAACAGGTAGGCCACCAGAAAAAACGGCTCAGAAATTCCTGCGTCTTCTGTACCCCCCTATGACCAGCCAACACGGAGTCATGAACCAACTTGAGAACCCGAAGTCTTACGGCCTCCGGGACATAAATGCGTCGCTGTCTCAACCACACACCATTCCGAAGAACAAGAGTTACATCATTCGGGGGGGCGGCAAGAAATACGTCACCATCATAGGCCAGCTTGATGTCCTTCCACAAGTCCTGGTCCTGGATTACTCCAACGAAATTGGCATCCGATAACACGGTCTGAGACGGGGTTCCAGGCACGGAGTCCACGGCGTGGATTCGGGACAAGGCATCGGCTTTCCCATTACGTGAACCTGGACGGTAGGTAACGATAAAATTGAACTGGTTAAGGAATAAGCTCCAACGGGCTTGCCGTGGAGACAGGCACCTGGCAGACTTAAGAAATTCCAGGTTACGATGATCTGTGAGTACTATCACTTGCTGCGCAGCTCCCTGTAAGTGGTGTCTCCATTCCTTAAAAGCTGAAATAATCGCCAACAATTCCTTGTCCGCAATGTCATAGTTCCTTTCTGCAGGGGACAACCGGCGAGAAAAGAAAGCACACGGATGCAAGAGACTCTTGTCCCCAATCCTTTGAGAAAGGATTGCCCCTAATGCATAGTCGGAAGCGTCGACTTCCACAATAAAGGGAAGTGCGGGATTCGGATGTACTAATATTGGCACTGAGGTAAAACAAACCTTGAGACGATGGAAAGCTTCCTGGGCCTGGGCGGACCACACAAACTTCTGTCCTTTCTTGGTTAACAGAGTGATGGGACGGACGATCTCTGAAAAGTTACGGATAAAGCGTCGGTAAAAGTTGGCAAAACCGACAAAGCGTTGTACCTCTTTGATGTTTCCCGGTTCCGGCCAGTCTAGAATAGCTTGGATCTTGCCAGACTCCATGTTCAGTCCCTGAGGAGAGATGACATAACCTAAAAATTGTATTTGTGAGCAATGGAATTCGCATTTCTCCAGTTTAATGTACAGGTGGTTATCCCTCAGACGGGTAAGTACTGTCTTGACGTGCTCCTGGTGTTCCTGTAGGGAATCAGAAAAGATCAGGATATCATCCAGATAAATCACCATGAATTGGTCCATTATATCCCTAAAAATATCGTTAACTAGGTGTTGGAAAGCCGCGGGAGCGTTACAAAGTCCAAAAGGCATCACTAGGTACTCATAATGTCCATACCGACATCTGAACGCTGTCTTCCACTCATCTCCGGGACGTATGCGAAGTAGATTATATGCCCCACGGAGATCCAATTTAGTGAATATCTTTGCCTGTTGGACTCTCTCCAATAGCTCAGGAATCAACGGTAACGGATACCGGTTCCGGATGGTTATTTTATTCAGTTCCCGGTAGTCAATACAGGGTCTCAGAGTCCCCTCTTTCTTTTTCACGAAAAAGATAGGTGCCCCTGCTGGTGAAGTAGACGGGCGAATAAATCCCTTGGCTAGACTTTCATCGATGTACTCTTTTAGTGCTTCTAGCTCAGGTGCCGCCAACGGGTAGACATGACCAAACGGGATCTCCGCCCCTGGGAGTAAGTCTATGGGGCAATCATACGGTCTATGCGGGGGAAGCCGATCTGCTTTTCTTTTGTCGCATATATCAGCGAAGTCATGATAAACCGGGGGTAAAACAGGTACCTGTACAGTGCCCTCCGCATTCGGTGTTACTGGAACCGGTACAGTTGGACTAATGGTCGGACCACTCTGCGGTGGGAAGGATATTTCCTTAGTCTCCCAATCGATGACTGGATTTGTAGACCGTAGCCACGGAATTCCTAAAATAATCGGAAAATGGGGAGAAGAAATCAACATGAACACAAGGGTCTCCTGCTGACCTGGCTTCATCACGCATTCTAGGGGTACTGTTTCCCGATCAACTGGTCCAGAAACTAACGGAGATCCGTCTACCATCTCCATGGTAACCGGTGAGGATCTTTGCTGAGTCCGGATACCGTGTTTCCTGGCAAAAGAAGAGTCCATGAAATTACCCCCTGCCCCAGAGTCTATCATTGCAGATGTAGGTATTAACTGTCCCTCCCACCGGATCTGAATGGGAAGCGAGCAATGGGTGTATTTCCCTTCTGAGTCCTTAGATGATGTTGACATTACAGTCAAGGGAAATACCGCATCCAGGTGTCCACTTGCCTCAGAGATATCGGACTCTGCGTCCGTGTTGTCACACTCTGCCATGGCTGCTAATACCTTATTTGGGCGATTTGGACGTCTCGGGCAGTCGATCAAGAAATGGTCCGATTGACCGCAATAGAAACACAAACGCTCACGGAGCGGGTGTTCACGACGTTCGTTGGTCTCCCGCTTTTGCAGAGAGTCCACTTGCATAGGAACGTCCTCGGCCTCCCGTGGTGTCCTGAGAGCGGGTTCTCTGGAAGGAAACGCAAAGTTGGTTACCCGGTTTACAGCTGCCCATTTTTCCTGTCTACGTTCCGTCAAGCGGGTATCGATACGCACACAGTGTTTGAGAAACAGTTCAAAATCCCCTGGAGATTCGGAACGAGCTAACTCGTCCTTGATGGTACCGGACAAACCTTTTCTGAAAACAGACAATAAGGCATTGTTTCCCCAATCGGTGTCTACCACTAACCTCCTGAACTCAGTGGCGTATTCAACGACAGACCGCTTTCCCTGACGTAAGGAAAGGAGAGCCGATTCAGCGGTAGCACGGCGATTCGGATCATCAAACATTTGCGCCATTGCGGTCAGAAAGTCATCCAGGTGATTTAAACGGAGATCCCGATTCTCTATCATAGGATTAGCCCAAGCCAGTGCTCGTGAGGTTAATAACATGATTATACATAACACTTTGGACCGGTCAGAACGGTAATAATCAGAATGTACATCAAAAAATAGTATACATTGGTTCACAAATCCACGAAACTGACTACGATCACCATTGAAACGGAATGGGGGTAACCTAGGCATACCGGCAGCTGATACGGACGTAGTGGGGACGGCTTCCTGAGCCTCCACTCTGACTTGCAAATCCTGTATAGCCGGACCCAGTACCTGGTGATCATGGCCCAGCTGTGCCTCCACATCTCTGAGTTTAGTTTGTACCGCCTCCATCTCCTGCTGCAAGGAGTTAATCATGGAGAAGAGCTGATCTACTCGTGTCTCAGTCATTGCCCCAGCGAAATCCTTTTATGGCCTGAGTATAATGTAATACTATTGTATGTACTGAGGATTTCGATAGCGTTAGGGCAATGACCACCAGAGACGAGTTCTTGGTACAAGATGTTTATAACATGTAACCACGGTAGATACACAACGGAAATACACAGTATAACAAACACATGAAAATACCTTCCGAAACGGAGCGAAGGGGATTCCCGGGGCCACGCACCGGACTCCCCCAGGGAGACCACCAAGAGCGAACCCCTATACAGGGACTGTCTGGCAATCACCCCGGAAGGCCTAAATGCGCAGCAGCCGGGACACAAGGGGCAAGAGGTAAAGTCCAGAAGTGTCCGTACGGGATGATAGTCCAGAGTGGTTACGAACCGGAAGGAACCAGGCAGAAGTGCTGACCAAAGACGGCAGACGGAGTCCGGGCACAGCTTGATGAAACCGGGTAAAGTCCAGAGTCGGTGTCGGTAGTCTTTCAGGAGGATCCAAATGTCAATCAGGAAATAGGAGCAGCAAAGCAGGAGCACACAGCAAGCAGTATACTCAGGCACTGGACTAGGCTTGGAGGCGGCCTTTTAAGCAGCTGGACAGGAAGTAGGGCAACAGAACAGCAAACTCCATGTTAACCGAGGGCAAGCTCTTTCAAAAGAGAACTGGAAGTCCCGGAAACCTGACACCCAGAATCTGAGGACGCGGGGAGCACGCTCCTATATACCTCCCGATATACCCAGAATCTGAGGACGCGGGGAGCGCGTTCCTATATACCTCCAGATATACCCAGAATCTGAGGACGCGGGGAGCGTTCCCCTATATACCTCCTGATATACCCAGAATCTGAGGACGCGGGGAGCGCGCTCCTATATATACACCTCCTGATATACCCAGAATCTGAGGACACGGGGAGCGCACTCCTATATACCTTCCAATATACCCAGAATCTGAGGACGCGGGGAGCGCGCTCCTATATACCTCCCGATATACCCAGAATCTAAGGACGCAGGGAGCGCTCCCCTATATACCTTCCAATATACCCAGAATCTAAGGACGCGGGGAGCGCGCTCCTATATACCTCCCGATATACCCAGAATCTGAGGACGCGGGGAGCGCGCTCCTATATACCCAGAATCTGAGGACACGGGGAGCGCACTCCTATATACCTTCCAATATACCCAGAATCTGAGGACGCGGGGAGCGCGCTCCTATATACCTCCCGATATACCCAGAATCTGAGGACGCGGGGAGCGCACTCCTATATACCTCCCCATATACCCAGAATCTAAGGACGCAGGGAGCGCTCCCCTATATACCTTCCAATATACCCAGAATCTAAGGACGCGGGGAGCGCGCTCCTATATACCTCCCAATATACCCAGAATCTGAGGACGCGGGGAGCGCGCTCCTATATACCCAGAATCTGAGGACGCGGGGAGCGCGCTCCTATATACCTCCCGATATACCCAGAATCTGAGAACGCGAAGAGCGCGCTCCTATATACCTTCCAATATACCCAGAATCTAAGGACGTGGGGAGCGCGTTCCTATATACCTCCCTATATACCCAGAATCTGAGGACGCGGGGAGCGTGCCCCTATATACCTCCCGATATACCCAGAATCTGAGGACGCGGGGAGCGCGTTCCTATATACCTCCCTATATACCCAGAATCTGAGGACGCGGGGAGCGTTCCCCTATATACCTCCTGATATACCCAGACTCTGAGGACGCGGGGAGCGCGCTCCTATATATACCTCCTGATATACCCAGAATCTGAGGACACGGGGAGCGCACTCCTATATACCTTCCAATATACCCAGAATCTGAGGACGCGGGGAGCGCGCTCCTATATACCTCCCGATATACCCAGAATCTAAGGACGCAGGGAGCGCTCCCCTATATACCTTCCAATATACCCAGAATCTAAGGACGCGGGGAGCGCGCTCCTATATACCTCCCGATATACCCAGAATCTGGGGACGCGGGGAGCGCGCTCCTATATACCCAGAATCTGAGGACGCGGGGAGCGCGCTCCTATATACCTCCCGATATACCCAGAATCTGAGAACGCGAAGAGCGCGCTCCTATATACCTCCCGATATACCCAGAATCTAAGGACGTGGGGAGCGCGCTCCTATATACCTCCCCATATACCCAGAATATGAGGATGCGGGGAGCTTGCTCCTATATACCTCCTGATATACCCAGAATCTGAGGACGCAGAGAGCGCGCCCCTATATACATCCCCATATACCCAGAATCTGAGGACGCGGAGAGCGCATTCTTATATACCTCCTGATATACACAGAATCTGAGGACGCGGAGAGCGCGTTCCTATATACCTTCCAATATACCCAGAATCTGAGGACGCGGGGAACGCGCTCCTATATACAGAGAATCTGAGGACGCGGAGAGCGCGCTCCTATATACCTCCCGATATACCCAAAATCTGAGGACGCGGGGAGCGCCCCTATATACCTCCCGATATACCAAGAATCTGAGGACACTGGGAGCGTGCTCCTATATACCTCCCCATATACCCAGAATCTGAGGACGCGGGGAGCGCCCCTATATACCTCCCGATATACCCAGAATCTGAGGACGCTGGGAGCGCGTTCCTATATACCTCCCGATATACCCAGAATCTGCGGACGCAGGGAGCGCACCCCTATATACCCAGAATCTGAGGACGCGGGGAGCGCGCCCATATATACCCAGAATCTGAGGACGCGGGGAGCACGCTCCTATATACCTCCCGATATACCCAGAATCTGAGGACGCGGGGAGCACGCTCCTATATACCTCCCGATATACCCAGAATCTGAAGACGCGGGGAGCGCGCCCCTATATACCCAGAATCTGAAGACGCGGGGAGCGCGCCCCTATATACCCAGAATCTGAGGACGCGGGGAGCGTGCCCCTATATACCTTCCAATATACCCAGAATCTGAGGACGCGGGGAGCGCGCCCCTATATACCTCCTGATATACCCAGAATCTGAGGACGCGGGGAGCGCACTCCTATATACCTTCCAATATACCCAGAATCTGAGGACGCGGGGAGCGCGCTCCTATATACCTCCCGATATACCCAGAATCTGAGGACGCGGGGAGCGCGCGCTCCTATATACCGTATTTTTCGGACTATAAGACGCACCTGACCATAAGACGCACCCTGGTTTTAGAGGAGGAAAATAGGAAAATAAAATTTTAACCAAAAAATATGGTCATGACACACTGTTATGGGGCGAGGATCTGCTGCTGACACTGTTATGGGGTAATGTCCCCAAATTCTCTACTAAGGTACCCCATTCTGGTAAGGATCCTCCTGCCTTGTATATGATCCTGCTCATATACCCCCATCCTGCTCATAATATACCCCCCATCCATCCTGCTCATGATATGCCCCCATCCATCCTGCTCATGATATGCCCCCATCCATCCTGCTCATGATATGCCCCCATCCATCCTGCTCATGATATGCCCCCATCCATCCTGCTCATGATCTGCCCCCATCCATCCTGCTCATGATCTGCCCCCATCCATCCTGCTCATGATATGCCCCCATCCTCTCTCCTCCTATACCAGTCTGTCTTGTACTGTTAATGATTGTTGTACGTATACCCTCTTTCACTTGTAAAGCGCCATGGAATAAATGGCGCTATAATAATAAATAATAATAATAATAATAATCCATCCTGCTCATGATATGCCCCCATCCATCCTGCTCATGATATACCCCCATCCATCCTGCTCATGTTATACCCCCATCCATCCTGCTCATGTTATACCCCCATCCATCCTGCTCATGATATGCCCCCATCCATCCTGCTCATGATATACCCCCATCCATCATGCTCAAGATATGCCCCCATCCATCCTGCTCATGATATGCCCCCATCCATCCTGCTCATGATATGCCCCCATCCATCCTGCTCATGATATGCCCCCATCCATCCTGCTCATGATATGCCCCCATCCATCCTGCTCATGATATGCCCCCATCCATCCTGCTCATGATATGCCCCCATCCATCCTGCTCATGATATGCCCCCATCCATCCTGCTCATGATATACCCCCATCCATCATGCTCAAGATATGCCCCCATCCATCCTGCTCATGATATGCCCCCATCCATCCTGCTCATGATATGCCCCCATCCATCCTGCTCATGATATGCCCCCATCCATCCTGCTCATGATCTGCCCCCATCCATCCTGCTCATGATATGCCCCCATCCATCCTGCTCATGATATGCCCCCATCCTCTCTCCTCCTATACCAGTCTGTCTTGTACTGTTAATGATTGTTGTACGTATACCCTCTTTCACTTGTAAAGCGCCATGGAATAAATGGCGCTATAATAATAAATAATAATAATAATAATAATCCATCCTGCTCATGATATGCCCCCATCCATCCTGCTCATGATATACCCCCATCCATCCTGCTCATGTTATACCCCCATCCATCCTGCTCATGTTATACCCCCATCCATCCTGCTCATGATATGCCCCCATCCATCCTGCTCATGATATACCCCCATCCATCATGCTCAAGATATGCCCCCATCCATCCTGCTCATGATATGCCCCCATCCATCCTGCTCATGATATGCCCCCATCCATCCTGCTCATGATATGCCCCCATCCATCCTGCTCATGATATGCCCCCATCCATCCTGCTCATGATATGCCCCCATCCATCCTGCTCATGATATGCCCCCATCCATCCTGCTCATGATATGCCCCCATCCATCCTGCTCATGATATGCCCCCATCCATCCTGCTCATGATATGCCCCCATCCATCCTGCTCATGATATACCCCCATCCATCATGCTCAAGATATGCCCCCATCCATCCTGCTCATGATATGCCCCCATCCATCCTGCTCATGATATGCCCCCATCCATCCTGCTCATGATATGCCCCCATCCATCCTGCTCATGATATACCCCCATCCATCCTGCTCATGATATGCCCCCATCCATCCTGCTCAAGATATGCCCCCATCCATCCTGCTCATGATATGCCCCCATCCATCCTGCTCATGTTATTCTCCCATCCATCCTGCTCATGATATACCCCCATCCATCCTGCTCATGATATGCCCCCATCCATCCTGCTCATGATATGCCCCCATCCATCCTGCTCATGATATGCCCCCATCCATCCTGCTCATGATATGCCCCCATCCATCCTGCTCATGATATGCCCCCATCCATCCTGCTCATGATATGCCCCCATCCATCCTGCTCATGATATGCCCCCATCCATCCTGCTCATGAAATGCCCCCATCCATCCTGCTCATGGTATGCCCCCATCCATCCTGCTCATGAAATGCCCCCATCCATCCTGCTCATGAAATGCCCCCATCCATCCTGCTCATGAAATGCCCCCATCCATCCTGCTCATGAAATGCCCCCATCCATCCTGCTCATGAAATGCCCCCATCCATCCTGCTCATGAAATGCCCCCATCCATCCTGCTCATGAAATGCCCCCATCCATCCTGCTCATGAAATGCCCCCATCCATCCTGCTCATGGTATACCCCCATCCATCCTGCTCATGATATGCCCCCATCCATCCTGCTCATGATATGCCCCCATCCATCCTGCTCATGATATGCCCCCATCCATCCTGCTCATGGTATGCCCCCATCCATCCTGCTCATGAAATGCCCCCATCCATCCTGCTCATGAAATGCCCCCATCCATCCTGCTCATGGTATGCCCCCATCCATCCTGCTCATGAAATGCCCCCATCCATCCTGCTCATGGTATGCCCCCATCCATCCTGCTCATGAAATGCCCCCATCCATCCTGCTCATGAAATGCCCCCATCCATCCTGCTCATGAAATGCCCCCATCCATCCTGCTCATGGTATGCCCCCATCCATCCTGCTCATGATATGCCCCCATCCATCCTGCTCATGAAATGCCCCCATCCATCCTGCTCATGATATGCCCCCATCCATCCTGCTCATGATATGCCCCCATCCATCCTGCTCATGATATGCCCCCATCCATCCTGCTCATGATATGCCCCCATCCATCCTGCTCATGATATGCCCCCATCCATCCTGCTCATGATATGCCCCCATCCATCCTGCTCATGATATGCCCCCATCCATCCTGCTCATGATATGCCCCCATCCATCCTGCTCATGATATGCCCCCATCCATCCTGCTCATGATATGCCCCCATCCATCCTGCTCATGAAATGCCCCCATCCATCCTGCTCATGAAATGCCCCCATCCATCCTGCTCATGATATGCCCCCATCCATCCTGCTCATGAAATGCCCCCATCCATCCTGCTCATGAAATGCCCCCATCCATCCTGCTCATGATATACCCCCATCCATCCTGCTCATGATATACCCCCATCCATCCTGCTCATGATATACCCCCATCCATCCTGCTCATGATATACCCCCATCCATCCTGCTCATGATATGCCCCCATCCATCCTGCTCATGATATACCCCCATCCATCCTGCTCATGAAATGCCCCCATCCATCCTGCTCATGATATACCCCCATCCATCCTGCTCATGATATGCCCCCATCCATCCTGCTCATGATATACCCCCATCCATCCTGCTCATGATATGCCCCCATCCATCCTGCTCATGAAATGCCCCCATCCATCCTGCTCATGATATACCCCCATCCATCCTGCTCATGATATACCCCCATCCATCCTGCTCATGATATACCCCCATCCATCCTGCTCATGATATACCCCCATCCATCCTGCTCATGATATACCCCCATCCATCCTGCTCATGATATACCCCCATCCATCCTGCTCATGATATACCCCCATCCATCCTGCTCATGATATACCCCCATCCATCCTGCTCATGATATACCCCCATCCATCCTGCTCATGATATGCCCCCATCCATCCTGCTCATGATATGCCCCCATCCATCCTGCTCATGATATGCCCCCATCCATCCTGCTCATATGCCCCCATCCATCCTGCTCATGATATGCCCCCATCCATCCTGCTCATGATATACCCCCATCCATCCTGCTCATGATATACCCCCATCCATCCTGCTCATGATATGCCCCCATCCATCCTGCTCATGATATGCCCCCATCCATCCTGCTCATGATATACCCCCATCCATCCTGCTCATGATATGCCCCCATCCATCCTGCTCATGAAATGCCCCCATCCATCCTGCTCATGATATACCCCCATCCATCCTGCTCATGATATACCCCCATCCATCCTGCTCATGATATGCCCCCATCCATCCTGCTCATGATATGCCCCCATCCATCCTGCTCATATGCCCCCATCCATCCTGCTCATGATATGCCCCCATCCATCCTGCTCATGATATGCCCCCATCCATCCTGCTCATGATATACCCCCATCCATCCTGCTCATGATATACCCCCATCCATCCTGCTCATGATCTGCCCCCATCCATCCTGCTCATGATATGCCCCCATCCATCCTGCTCATGATATGCCCCCATCCATCCTGCTCATGATATGCCCCCATCCATCCTGCTCATGATATGCCCCCATCCATCCTGCTCATGATATACCCCCATCCATCCTGCTCATGATATGCCCCCATCCATCCTGCTCATGATATGCCCCCATCCATCCTGCTCATGATCTGCCCCCAGCCATCCTGCTCATGATATGCCCCCATCCATCCTGCTCATGATATGCCCCCATCCATCCTGCTCATGTTATGCCCCCATCCATCCTGCTCATGATATACCCCCATCCATCCTGCTCATGATATACCCCCATCCATCCTGCTCATGATATACCCCCCCATCCATCCTGCTCATGATATGCCCCCATCCATCCTGCTCATGATATACCCCCATCCATCCTGCTCATGATATACCCCCCCATCCATCCTGCTCATGATATGCCCCCATCCATCCTGCTCATGATATACCCCCATCCATCCTGCTCATGATATGCCCCCATCCATCCTGCTCATGAAATGCCCCCATCCATCCTGCTCATGATATGCCCCCATCCATCCTGCTCATGATATACCCCCATCCATCCTGCTCATGATATGCCCCCATCCATCCTGCTCATGATATGCCCCCATCCATCCTGCTCATGATATGCCCCCATCCATCCTGCTCATGATATGCCCCCATCCATCCTGCTCATGATCTGCCCCCAGCCATCCTGCTCATGATATACCCCCATCCATCCTGCTCATGATCTGCCCCCAGCCATCCTGCTCATGATCTGCCCCCAGCCATCCTGCTCATGAAATGCCCCCATCCATCCTGCTCATGATATGCCCCCATCCATCCTGCTCATGATATGCCCCCATCCATCCTGCTCATGATATGCCCCCATCCATCCTGCTCATGATATGCCCCCATCCATCCTGCTCATGATATGCCCCCATCCATCCTGCTCATGATCTGCCCCCAGCCATCCTGCTCATGATATACCCCCATCCATCCTGCTCATGATCTGCCCCCAGCCATCCTGCTCATGATCTGCCCCCAGCCATCCTGCTCATGAAATGCCCCCATCCATCCTGCTCATGATATACCCCCATCCATCCTGCTCATGATATGCCCCCATCCATCCTGCTCATGATATACCCCCATCCATCCTGCTCATGATATGCCCCCATCCATCCTGCTCATGATATGCCCCCATCCATCCTGCTCATGATATGCCCCCATCCATCCTGCTCATGATATACCCCCATCCATCCTGCTCATGATATGCCCCCATCCATCCTGCTCATGATATACCCCCCAGCCATCCTGCTCATGATATGCCCCCAGCCATCCTGCTCATGATCTGCCCCCAGCCATCCTGCTCATGAAATGCCCCCATCCATCCTGCTCATGATATACCCCCATCCATCCTGCTCATGATATGCCCCCATCCATCCTGCTCATGATCTGCCCCCATCCATCCTGCTCATGATATGCCCCCATCCATCCTGCTCATGATATACCCCCATCCATCCTGCTCATGATATGCCCCCATCCATCCTGCTCATGATATGCCCCCATCCATCCTGCTCATGATATACCCCCATCCATCCTGCTCATGATCTGCCCCCAGCCATCCTGCTCATGATATGCCCCCATCCATCCTGCTCATGGTATACCCCCATCCATCCTGCTCATGATATACCCCCATCCATCCTGCTCATGATCTGCCCCCAGCCATCCTGCTCATGATATGCCCCCATCCATCCTGCTCATGATATGCCCCCATCCATCCTGCCCATGTTATGCCCCCATCCATCCTGCTCATGATATGCCCCCATCCATCCTGCTCATGATATACCCCCATCCATCCTGCTCATGATATGCCCCCATCCATCCTGCTCATGATATACCCCCATCCATCCTGCTCATGATATAACCCCATCCATCCTGCTCATGATATGCCCCCATCCATCCTGCTCATGATATACCCTCATCCATCCTGCTCATGTTATGCCCCCATCCATCCTGCTCATGATATGCCCCCATCCATCCTGCTCATGTTATTCCCCCATCCTGGTATATGGCCTGTGGCACAGAAAAAAAAAATAAACGTTTATACTTACCTTTCCTCACTCCCTGAAGCACCGATCTCTGTCTCAGCTGCAGCGCCGCTGTGTGGAGCCGTCACCGCGTGTGGAGCCGTCACCGTCTGCAGCATCGCGCGATGTCTTCCTGTCTGTGCCGGTCAGCTGAGCTGGTGGACAATAGCGGCGCGCACAGCGATGACGTCATCGCTGTGCGCGCCGCTAGTGACCAGATCAGCTGACCGGCACAGACAGGAAGACATCGCGCGATGCTGCAGGGGGGCGGCTCCACACGCGGTGACGGGTGAGTGCACTGATTCACTGCTCCCCGCGCTGATAATGATGCACGGGGGGCAGTGAATACAGCCGCACATGATCACTCCAGGCTGTAGTTGCCAGGGGTGATCATGGCCGGCTGTTAATTATGCGCGCACCCCCCCCGCCCATCACCCCGCCCACCTGTCAGCGCCGTGTTCGCTGAGAGATGATGGGCGGGAGGATGGGCGTGCATATGTAATGAGCGGGCCCACGTGGTCACGGCAGGCGCTGCTGCAGCCTGCTCGTGCCCCCGATGACCCGCTCCACCCCAGCACCCACATTCCCGGCCGCAGCCCTATAGTCAGACCATAAGACGCACCCCCCACTTTCTCCCAACATTTGGGGGGGAAAAAAGTGCGTCTTATGGTCCGAAAAATACGGTACCTCCCGATATACCCAGAATCTAAGGACGCGGGGAGCGCGCTCCTATATACCCAGAATCTAAGGACGCGGGGAGCGCGTTCCTATATACCTCCCGATATACCCAGAATCTGAGGACGCGGGGAGTGCAACCCTATATACCTCCTGATATACCCAGAATCTGAGGACGCGGGGAGCACGCTCCTATATACCTCCCGATTTACCCAGAATCTAAGGACGCGGGGAGCACGCTCCTATATACCTCCCGATTTACCCAGAATCTATGGACACGGGGAGCGTGCCCCTATATACCTCCCGATATACCCAGAATCTGAGGACACGGAGAGCGCGTTCCTATATACCCAGAATCTGTAGACGTGGGGAGCGTGCTCCTATATACCCAGAATCTAAGGACGCGGAGAGCGCGTTCCTATATACCTCCTGATATACCCAGAATCTGAGGACGCGGAGAGCACGCTCCTATATACCTCCCCATATACCCAAAATCTGAGGACGCGGGGAGCGCCCCTATATACCATCCGATATACCCAGAATCTGAGGACGCTGGGAGCGTGCTCCTATATACCTCCCGATATACCCAGAATCTGAGGACACGGGGAGCGCGCTCCTATATACCTCCCCATATACCCAGAATCTGAGGACGCGGGGAGCGTGCCCCTATATACCTCCTGATATACCCAGAATCTGAAGACGCGGGGAGCGCGTTCCTATATACCTCCCGATATACCCAGAATCTATGGACACGGGGAGCGTGCCCTTATATACCTCCCGATATACCCAGAATCTATGGACACGGGGAGCGTGCCCCTATATACCTTCCGATATACCCAGAATCTGAGGACGCGGGGGAGCGCACTCCTATATACCTCCCGATATACCCAGAATCTATGGACACGGGGAGCGTGCCCCTATATACCTCCCGATATACCCAGAATCTGAGGACGCGGGGAGCACGCTCCTATATACCTCCTGATATACCCAGAATCTGAGGACGCGGGGAGTGCGCTCCCATATACCTCCTGATATACCCAGAATCCGAGGATGCAGGGAGCGCGCCCCTATATACCTCCCCATATACCCAGAATCTGAGGACGCGGGGAGCGCTCCCCTATATACATTCCAATATACCCAGAATCTAAGGACGCGGGGAGCGCGCTCCTATATACCTCCCAATATATGCGGGGAGCGCGCTCCTATATACCTCCCAATATACCCAGAATCTAAGGACGCGGGGAGCACGCTCCTATATACCTCCCGATATACCCAGAATCTAAGGATGTGGGGAGCGCGCTCCTATATACCTCCCCATATACCCAGAATCTGAGGATGCGGGGAGCTTGCTCCTATATACCTCCTGATATACCCAGAATCTGAGGACGCGGAGAGCGCGTTCCTATATACCTCCTGATATACCCAGAATCTGAGGACGCGGAGAGCGCGTTCCTATATACCTCCCGATATACCCAGAATCTGAGGACGCGGAGAGCGCGTTCCTATATACCTTCCAATATACCCAGAATCTGAGGACGCGGGGAGCGCGCTCCTATATACAGAGAATCTGAGGACGCGGAGAGCGCGCTCCTATATACACCTCCCGATATATCCAGAATCTGAGGACGCGGGGAGCGCGTTCCTATATACCTCCCGATATACCCAGAATCTGAGGACGCTGGGAGCGTGCTCCTATATACCTCCCGATATACCCAGAATCTGAGGGCACGGGGAGCGCGCTCCTTTATACCTCCCGATGTACCCAGAATCTGAGGACGCGGGGAGCGCGCTCCTATATACCTCCCCATATACCCAGAATCTGAGGACACGGAGAGCGCGTTCCTATATACCCAGAATCTGAGAACGCGGGGAGCGCGCTCCTATATACAGAGAATCTGAGGACGCGGAGAGCGCGCTCCTATATACCTCCCGATATACCCAGAATCTGAGGACGCAGGGAGCGCGTTCCTATATACCTCCCCATATACCCAGAATCTGAGGACGCGGGGAGCGCGTTCCTATATACCTCCTGATATACCCAGAATCTGAGGACGCGGGGAGCGCACTCCTATATACCTCCCGATATACCCAGAATCTATGGACACGGGGATCGTGCCCCTATATACCTCCCGATATACCCAGAATCTAAGGACGCGGGGAGCGCACTCCTTTATACCTCCCGATATACCCAGAATCTAAGGACGCGGGGAGCGCACTCCTTTATACCTCCCGATATACCCAGAATCTAAGGACGCGGGGAGCGCGCTCCTATATACCCAGAATCTGAGGACGCGGGGAGCGCGCTCCTATATACCCAGAATCTGAGGATGCGGGGAGCTTGCTCCTATATACCTCCTGATATACCCAGAATCTGAGGACGCAGAGAGCGCGCCCCTATATACCTCCCCATATACCCAGAATCTGAGGACGCGGAGAGCGCGTTCCTATATACCTTCCAATATATCTAGAATCTGAGGACATGGGGAGCGCGCTCCTATATACAGAGAATCTGAGGACGCGAAGAGCGCGCTCCTTTATACCTCCCGATGTACCCAGAATCTGAGGACGCGGGGAGCGCGCCCCTATATACCTCCCGATATACCCAGAATCTATGGACACGGGGAGCGTGCCCCTATATACCTCCCGATATACCCAGAATCTGAGGACACGGAGAGCGCACTCCTATATACCTCCCCATATACCCAGAATCTGAGAACGCGGGGAGTGCGCTCCTATATACCTCCCAATATACCCAGAATCTAAGGACGCGGAGAGCGCGTTCCTATATACCTCCTGATATACCCAGAATCTGAGGACGCGGGGAGCGCGCTCCTATATACAGAGAATCTGCGGACGCGGAGAGCGCGCTCCTATATACCTCCCGATATACCCAGAATCTGAGGACGCGGGGAGCGCGTTCCTATATACCTCCCCATATACCCAGAATCTGAGGACGCGGGGAGCGCCCCTATATACCTCCCGAAATACCCAGAATCTGAGGACGCGGGGAGCGCGCTCCTATATACCTCCCCATATACCCAGAATCTGAGGACGCGGGGAGCGCCCCTATATACCTCCCGATATACCCAGAATCTGAGGACGCGGGGAGCGCGCTCTTATATACCTTCCAATATACCCAGAATCTATGGACGCGGGGAGCGCACTCCTATATACCTCCTGATATACCCAGAATCTGAGGACACGGGGAGTTCACTCCTATATACCTTCCAATATACCCAGAATCTGAGGACGCGGGGAGCGCGCTCCCATATACCTCCTGATATACCCAGAATCTGAGGACGCAGGGAGCGCGCGCCTATATACCTACTGATATACCCAGAATCTGAGGATGCAGGGAGCGCGCCCCTATATACCTCCCCATATACCCAGAATCTGAGGACGAGGGGAGCGCACTCCTACATACCTCCTGATATACCCAGAATCTGAGGACGCGGGGGAACGTGCCCCTATATACCTCCTGATATACCTAGAATTGGTCATGGAAGAGAGCAAAGCCCTAGCATTGTTTATCTAAAAGGACAACATAAGAAGGTGGGAGATACGCATTTGGACTTATGTGTTAGAGGACCACGGTAGGGTCAGAAGGTTAATAAAGTATTTGGGGGGGGGGGGTAAACTGTTGAGGAGAGCCATTAGATCAAATACTTCATTAACCTGCACATACAGGACTGTGAGAAGTTTGTTTAATACAATCCATTCTTACGATGTCTCCCACCAATCAGCTCATGGACTAACACATTGTTCAACCCACCGACCAATGGACACATCCGGGCATGCCCACCGACCAATGGACACATCCGGGCATGCCCACCGACCAATGGACACATCCGGGCATGCCCACCGACCAATGGACACATCCGGGCATGCCCACCGACCAATGGACACATCCGGGCATGCCCACCGACCAATGGACACATCCGGGCATGCCCACTGTAGAGCTGACCTTGCCCCTTTCCTAGGTTATATAAAGGCATGTTCTTGAATAAATCGCTCAGTTTTGGGCCGACCTCGATCAAGGACAGATGAATATCTGAGTGTCTGATCTCATTTTTCAAGCGTGCACTCGATCCCCACCAATTAGAATCATGCAGTAGGCAACGAGTGAACCCTGTTAAGAGCTCACCTTAACAAATAGCTCAGGGCAGATCTAGAAGCCTTCAAGACAAGTCCCGGGCAAGAGCTAGGCTAGACATACCAATGTGTAAACCCAGAAATATGGCCACTAGGATCAATCTGCAAATACTTCAGAGATGGCGGTCTCGGTCCACATGACAGGGAGAAGGAAGGACGAGACCCCCGATCCCCCTGAGCCAGTTCTGATACAGAGAGCGATGGCTGAGGAACCTCTGCCCAGAGAGGTATCGGTCCCAGAACACGTTACAGGGAAAAGCGAAGGACGAGACCCCCGATCCCCCAGAGGCAGTTCTGATACAGAGAGCGATGGCTGAGGAACCTCTGCCCAGAGAGGTATCGGTCCCAGAACACGTTACAGGGAGAAGCGAAGGACGAGACCCCCGATCCCCCAGAGGCAGTTCTGATACAGAGAGCGATGGCTGAGGAACCTCTGCCCAGTGAGGTATCGGTCCCAGAACACGTTACAGGGAGAAGCGAAGGACGAGACCCCCGATCCCCCAGAGGCAGTTCTGATACAGAGAGCGATGGCTGAGGAACCTCTGCCCAGGAAGGTATCGGCCCCGGAACACATGACAGGGAGAAGCGAAGGCAGAGACCCCCAATCCCCCTGAGCCCGTTCTGATACAGAGAGCGATGGCTGAGGAACCTCTGCCCAGGAAGGTATCGGCCCCGGAACACGACAGGGAGAAGGGAAGGACGAGACCCCCAAACCCCCTGAGCCCGTTCTGATACAGAGAGCGATGGCTGAGGGACCTCTGCCCAGGAAGGTATCGGCCCCAGAACACGTTACAGGGAGAAGGGAAGGACGAGACCCCCAAACCCCCTGAGCCCGTTCTGATACAGAGAGTGATGGCTGAGGGACCTCTGCCCAGGAAGGTATCGGCCCCAGAACACGTTACAGGGAGAAGGGAAGGACGAGACCCCCCGATCCTGTACTCCCCAAGCCCATATGATGAAAGCTCATGCGACAGTCTCCTATAGGGACAGGAGAGACACTGGAGGTGGGTAGGGGGTCTTTTAACCTCTCTGTGATCCTGTAGCCCGTATAGGTCAGGGGTGATCCCCTCCCGTCCCCGTATAGGTCAGGGGTGATCCCCTCCCGTCCCCGTATAGGTCAGGGGTGATCCCCTCCCGTCCCGTATAGGTCAGGGGTGATCCCCTCCCGTCCCCGTATAGGTCAGGGGTGATCCCCTCCCGTCCCCGTATAGGTCAGGGGTGATCCCCTCCCGTCCCCGTATAGGTCAGGGGTGATCCCCTCCCGTGGTGCTGTCCGGAGGCATGTCCTGGAAAAGTGGGCTTTACATGTGTAACAGATCTGGAGTTACAGCAGGTGTGATTGTCCAGTCGCCTCCAGAGTTGCATTCATTATACCAATCCCAGGCCATGGAGACATGGACACAGCAGGGGGTGACAGCTGTGAGGTCGCAACCCGGCAAGATGAATCTGCAGGAAAAAGCGTGCTGCAACACAAAGCGGCCAGTACAGGGCGGAATAACACTATGCTGGCAGCCTCTATCAGTCGTCTCTGAGCTGGTGGGTGGACGAGCTGCTATAACGTCTTCCACACAGCCATGACCTATTCCCACTCTCCGGTCTCCTTGTGGTGCCTGTTCAGAAGCAGCAGAGGACATAACACAGCCGAACAGTGTAGATGTGAATCCACCACAGGGGAGTAAACACTTACTAGAAAGCAGCTGCAGCACAGGTGATAACATACTGCAGTAATAAGCAGCTAAGCTGTGAATCTAACAGCAGCAGCATGGAGAGCATTATGCAGCAGAATTGAACAGGGTAGCTGTGAATGAGGCACCGGAGAGAGATAAAACACTTACTAGAAAGCAGTAACAAGATGTCTGATATTATGCGGCGCAGCGGCGACCCCGGCACTCTGCGGCGCAGCGGCGA